>NC_081411.1:298456072-298476072 GCF_030272615.1 Cryptomeria japonica
AAGAAGCAAGTACCCCTGAAAAGAAATATCAGTGTTGTTGAAGAATTCATTGAGACATTGAAAGAACAATTGAACTCATCTAGAGAGAAGAGAAAGGAGCTAATGGATAAAATCAAGGAGAAAAAAGATCAAAGCATTGATAACCAAACCTTTCAAGAGAAGACAAATGAATGTGAAAAGCTTGCTAGAGACAATGTATTCTTAAATAATAAAATGAAATCAGTTGTGATGAAGTTGACAAAGGAGATTGAAGATAGAAAGAAGAATGAGGAAAGTCTGACTCAATCATTGAAGGATAGATTTGACGAATGTTGCAAACTGAATTATGAGAATGATTAGTTGAGGCTTGAGTTGATGCAATCCAAGAATGATGGGAAAGAGCTTTAAAGGAAGATTACAACTCTGAGAGATGAACTTACCACCGATAATGAGTAAAAAGAAAAATTCAAAGCTAGCTCAGCTAGGCTAGATGAGATGCTACAAAGTCAAAGAAATGGAAAAGACATGCAAGGACTTGGATTTGAAAAAGGAGAAAGTTCCAGATCTGGTCAAAACAATTAGAAGAACAAGAGTTCTTTAGTAAGACAACCTAATGCTTATAAATTCAATGGTAAATGCTTTGTTTGCAATAAACTTGGTCATATGGCAAGTCAGTGCAAAAATAGGATGATCAATAATGGTCCTACCTTTACTAGTCAATGTTTCAAATGTAACAAATATGGTCATAAGTCAAATATGTGTAGACCAATGATGAACAATTTCCAAAATAAGAGATGCTATGTCTGTGGTATGTTTGGACACATTTCTAACCAATGTAGGATGAGAGAAAATCAGATGAACTTCAAACCTATGCAAGGAAATGCCATTTACTATGCATGCAATAAATTCGGTCATATTGGAAAATATTGCAGAAGCAAGAATGTGAGCAACAGTGCTCTGGTAGACAAGAACAAATCAGATGAAAAGGGCAAAGAGAAGGTTGAAGATATCAAAGGGAATCACAAGAAGATATGGGTTAAGAAGGAAGATTCAAATGTAGTAAATGGCTCCACACCTAATTCTGGTGTTGGAACCTCATCTGGTAACTAAGGCATTTTGGCCTTAGGGGAAGATTTTCATGCAAATCCTTAAAACCACCCCTTTTTGAGATCTGTAACCAGTTGTGGAAGGTTACAGAAGTTTCTGAATGATTGTGTAGTTGATGATGGATGATCTCCAAAATATTTCACATTGATCTAAGATTATGATGAAATATTCTTGAGAAATAGAGCATCCGGTGAGAACTTTAGGGTTAAGCATTTATTGCACCTCAAAGTTACGTATTCAAATGATAAAAAGGAATTCAAAAATTCATTTCTCATATTGCGAGCAAAGACAAGAGCAGAAGAGTCTAGCAAAGAAGATTGAGCAGCGAAACTAGAGCTTGAGAGATTCAGCGAAGATTTCTAGCATTCAATTGAAGGCAAAAAGGTATTATTTTGTGTTCGAGCTATAAAATTCATAACCTATAATTCAAAATGGCATCATCTCGTGTGGCAACTCCATTGGTTGTTAAGATAACTAAATGGGCAAGGCCGCAATTCAAGAAACACCCATTCAAATTGGTCGAAGATGATCTGAATGGAGAATTCTCATCCGTGTCATATGGTGTGTTACATGTCAAAGATATTAGGACATATATCCATTGAAATATTAAGGATCTTAGGAATGCTGAAAAGCTATCACTGTATACCAAGAACATGATGGATTGAATGGGAAACTTTAAACTCGATTTCAAATCTCTGCAAGATAAGGGTTTCATCCAATTTGTACACTTTCCAGTATTAGATAAACCCAAATGAGTTAGGTACATCTTGAGTAGGGTCCATGATGATTTTATATGGCTTGACAAACCGCACAAGATCACCAAGCAATAACTTATTTGAATGCAACCGGTGAAGCTCCTAGTTTGAGGCATGTGAAGAACACAATTGTGACAGAGGTAACCAGTTCCTAGCATGATAACAGATCCATGACTATCAGTGATATTATTGAGTCTGATGTCAGATTTGCATCTATGGTTATATGATATAAGTTATATCAATCAAGTAGAGAAAATTTAGTATTTGGTACTACATTATGTGTTGCTTATCAAATCTTTAAGGAGGACAAGTTGTATGACTTGTGTGGAGTGCTTCTAAGTGAACTTATGAGCAATTTGAAGAAGATAAAGTAGGATAAGAAGCATGTTTTCAAGTCCGGTACTTTGATTATCTCTTTGGCTTTCTATTTCATGATAGAGATCCCCGGTGTAGGCAAGGTTGAGTGGACATATGATAAACCATTGGCGGTTAAGATCAAGGAAGGTTTGCAAAGTCTAGGAGATGCACATGCACAAAAGGCTATCCTTTGGGGTTATTTGAAATCATTCCAGGACATGATGCAGAGAAGGGAAAGGATCCCTAAAGAAATTATTGAGAAATATGAGGATACCATATGTTTTATGGTGGAAATTGACCAATTCCTTATGGAGGCAGCTAAGCCTAGAACATTATGGATCATGCCCATGTGGTATGAAGTTGATGCAAACACCCTTGATGTATATGCTCAACATCTTTTGAACAAGTCGATGGGTGAAAAAGAGGAGAGATTCAAGGTACATACAAGGAGAAAAGACTGGATCTTCACACCTAGTTCACCAAACTAAGAATGAAGAGGAGAGTAAGGAAAGAAGTAGAGAAGATGGAAGAGGATATGGGTATATCTAAGGAAGCAGTCCAGAGAGCTCGTGAGAAAAATATACTGAAAGAGGAGGACATGGTGAAAATTACGACCAAACCAACCTCTACCCCTCCTAAGCCAAGGAAATCAAGGTCAACACCTACTTCTGGTGCTCAAAAGATTTCCCCTCCACCTAAGCCTCAAACCAAATCATTTGGTGGAGCAGAGAAGAGGAAGAAAGGCAAGCCTATGAGAGAATATATACTATCCATTGTTGAGGAAGAGAAAAAATCTGATGAAGCAGTGAGAGAGGTTAAGAAGAGTACTACTTATGGTAGAGTTGTGAAGAAGCCATCATCCAATGAAGCTTAGCCAAGGACTGAAGCTAAGACATTCAAAAGATCAAGATCTAGTAAGAAGCCCAAGTCTGAATTGGATGAAGCATTGAAGTCTGGCAAACTTGAAGGTAGCTATACAATTGTGCCTCCCATCACACTAAATCAGATTATAGATACTATAGTTAAGGAGGGAAATTTGAAGCATTTGTCAAAATGGTATGACAATTGTGATGAGAATGGTAAGAGAATTTTAGAAGAAGCAGTTGTAGAGTATATGAATGTATATAGTAAGACTCTGATAGAAATATCATATATGATTCTGAAGAGTGTTAGATATTGTTTCTTCTAGGATATGTTGTTGTCATTGATGTCAACATATTTTTCTTTTTTGGTGTTCTGTTGATTGCAGGGTGTTGAGTCATTTTGGTTGGTTCATTGGATTTATGGTTCAGTAATGATGTATCTTTTGGTTATTTCAGTTATTGGGAAGTTTTCATGATCATATCATATACTCTTATTGGTGGTATGGTTCTTCTATTTTGTGGTTGGCAGAGTTTGGTGTTTCCTTCGTTATGCTTCAGTGTGATCAGATTTTGAGTTGCGGTTTTGGGATTATGTTTGGGATGTTCATGTGTATCTTTGATTTAGATGGTTCATGCTTTTGTGCTCTAAGAAACATCTTTCCATGTGGCAGTTCTTGTTGTTGAGTGTTCTTGAGTTATCATATGTTGATCGATGAAGATTTGGATAAGTGGTATTGCGCAGCTATTGCAAATAATTATAATGTTCTTGTTTGCGTTTCTTGATTGTGTCCTAATTTTTTTTGATAATCTGCATTGATCATTGTGCATGGTAATGGTGTGTTTGCTGATCTGGTGATGTTCTTCATGCGATGTGACCTATTCTATGGTGTAGCATGTTGTGATTGATTTTGACGAGGTTTTCGGTGTTGTTGTGTGTTTGAACATTTTGGTTTGGGTCCATGTTATGTCATTCATATCATAATATTGATTTGGTGGTTGATTATTGTATCATGTGTTGAGATTTTGTAATTAGGTTCTATTGGGTTGAGCCGACCTTGTTGTCCAGGTTGATGATCGGTATAAATAGATGTGTTATTCATGTAACTTAAGTATCAGTGATGTGTCTGGATTATCCAAGAGTTGTAAAGGTTTGATGAAGTGAATACATTATTTGGTGAAGTGATTGAGTAGATATTGAGAATTACTGAGCAAATAAATGTGCTTAACCGAAAACTAGTATCTAGCATTTGTAGATGTTATTCTTTCAATTCATGTAATCCAGATTGTTATCTAGATTTTATTGTAAGGTAGTGAACCTTCCCTAAATGTTATAGCCTTTTGGGTTATTATATTTTGAGCAATGACTTCTAGGCAGTGTGCCTGAATGCATGTGCATTCCCCATGTAATATTTTCACATACTACTACAAAGTATCATCTTATTGCGGGTAGGTTCCCACCATGGTTTTTTCCTTAACTAAGTTTTCCACATCAAAATATTGGTGTTATGTGTTGTGCTGGCATTGTTATTATCTTTTGTTGTTGTTGTAGCTGATCGGATCTGAGTTTGTGCTAAATTTGCTTAATCCAGTGAAAACTGATTCACCCCCCTGTCTCATTTTTCCTTGATTGTTGTTGCCAACAAAGAGTCTCTATGAAATTTTGGGTGCCAGAGGGCATACAACTAACTCAGAGGATGAAAGGATGAAAGAATATGTTTTGGTTAATTTGTGCTCACTCATCACTAAGAGTGAGATAGATAGACTCCTAAAGATTGCAAAGAGTAAATTTAGAAGCAAACACATAGTCAATAAGATCATGTTTGGTAAAATTGATGAATTGGCTAAGGAGACTAAAGCTATTTTGAAGCAAGTTTTGTTGGAGAATTATTATTCGATTAATCTAGAAGAGCATACTCAGGATGATACTTCCATTTCAGAAGTACAAACTGAAGTTCTTGATGTGCAACAGGTTATACTGGAAGAGCGGACAAGTGAGAAAGCTGCAGTTGCAAATGATATTCCTTCGGTAATATATATTGATTCTGAGAAGGTAGCTGAGTAGGTTGGTGATCTAAAAGGAGAGTTTGATGCTAGAAAATGAGAAGATGCAAAGAAGGGGGAGAAGGAGAAAGATGGAAATAAGATTGAGTAGGTTTCGATGGAAAGAGACACTATGGGAGACAAGGGCAAGAAGATTATCAATGACACAAATGATCTCACCCAAGGGCCTATTGATCTTATCTCTTTGTCCCCTATTCAAGAACTCAATTTTGCAGCTCTTGCACAAGCTGAAGCCAGTGAAGACTTGCTGAAGTCTTAGACTGAAGATAAAGAGTTGATATCTTTGGGTATAAATGTGTTGGAGAAAATTCTTCCATCTTTCAAGCATGATTCAATTGAATCATCCTCTCGTAAGTTAAGGAGCATGCTCAAGGAAGTAGATTCTCATTTTGTATCATTAGAGAAGTGAATGATGCAAAGGCTCTAAGTCAATTTAATTCTAGATGCGAGTGAGAAATTTTTTGAGAAGTAGTGAAGGAGATAGGGCTAGTCCTGATGACCACCATGAAGGGCATACAGGATGCATTAGAAGAAGAAGGTAAGATATACAAATCACGACTTCTTTTTCCTAAGATCACAATTGATAGTGATAAGAAGATAAAAGAGTGTGAAGGTCATCTTACCGGCATATCTCAATCCTTTGCACCCCAATCAGTTTCTGCTACCAATTTTGAAGTGCGGGTAATGGGTCTACTTCATAAGATCAAGAGACTTAATCAGAAAAAGGATAGATACTTAGTAGGAAGAGTGGGAGAAATGTGGAATCTTATCACTCTCGGTTAGATACTTTGCCTAGTAGTCAACAGGATGCAACAAATGCTCTAAATAAGAGTGTTCCTTCAGACCTTAGAGGAGAAGAGATGCATGCCTATCTATTTAGTGCCCTGATTAATATCTTGGATAACTTGAAGAAAGGTTGGGATGAGAACTTGAAGCCATTGAAGACCATTTTTGTAGATATTTTTAAATTTTTGTAAGTTATTGTATAAATTATTGTACATAAATTTTGGAAGATACCTACCTTTGCCATTGATGTGAAAGGGGGAGAGACTGGAGTGAAAAATGTTGCGTACTTTTAGGGGGAGCTGGTTGAGCATGTAGATCTTCGGATTTTTGTAGTGTATATCAGTTTTGGGTTAACAGTGTCATTTTTCACAAGTGTCGCCATCAATTCCAAAGGGGGAGATTGTTGTCAAGAGACACTGCTTCGGTAGAGATTGGTGCATGAGGAATGTTTCAGGGTTGTCATTGATGACAACTTAGATCAGAAATCATATCCAGTGTATGTACAATTGATTTACTAGAAGTTTGATATTTATTTTGCTTAAGTTTGGAAGATGGAATACAGTATTCGATAGGGTATGGGAATATTGAGCATATCTTGACTTTGGTTGCATAGTTTTGATTGTGGTGAAAGAGGTAGTTGATTGAATGTTTGGGGCATCTTATTTTGTAATCCTAGCCTCTGGTGTTGATTCTCATGCAAGATAGAAGATCTCGTATCTGGTAATTCACGAAGAATAGGTTAATTTGGTGTAGCATGTTATGCAAAATCTTTGGGATGATTTCAGTGATTGGTTTTGAGTTCAAGGTGGTTGTCTCGACATATGTGAAGTATTTTATCAATTTATTTAGGTCTGATTGCAAATTCCTAATCAGATTGAGCTGACTTATTGCTACACATTTCATGTTTTGCAAGTATTTAAAAGACAATGTATCGGTGACCTAATTAAGTGGTGCATATATATAAGACCAATCCAGATGATCATTTTGGTATGTGAGTTATTTTTGTGAAGTATTTTTGAGAGTATGAGTGTAGTTTCACGTGCGCTACTTGTGATTTTGTGATCTGGTATATGACAGAGAAGCAGAACAGAGGAGTTTGACAGAACAGTGAAAGTTAGTCACTTTGTGCTTAATGTGAACTGCATTCTGGCATTTGTAGATGCCATTTCTCAATTCAGACATTCTTGTTTTCATTGTAACTCATTTGTAGGATAGTGAGTCCTCTAGGGTTGTAGCCCTCTCTTTGGTAATTGAGCAGTGAGCTCTAAGTAGTGTGCCTGAATGCATGTGCATTCCCCTCTTGTAATATTATCATACTCCTGATCACGGTATAATAATATTGCGAGTCTCAATCCCACTATGGTTTTTCCCTTTCCACATTTCCATCTAAAAAATCTGATGTTATGGTTTTGTGCTTATTTTCATTAAGTTTCTGACTTTACTTTTACGCATCTGTATCTGGTGGTTTAAGAATCAGTTAAAGAAATTTGTTAATTGTCGAACACTGATTCACCTCCACTCTCAGTGTTCATTGATTCCAATATTTGATAGTTAAATTGTAAGCTAGGGATACAGCCTAGTCACAACACTATATAATTTTATAGCCACTACTGAGCTAACTTGCTGGTTACTTGCAAAAATTATATTGTACATACATATTTCCCTTTTAAACATTCTTTATTCTTTAGTTAATTGTTAGTTCCCTTTACACAATTGATAGGAATCTTACAGTGTCCTTGGCTACACATATAGTGTTAGTATCATCCAAGTATAACATCCTTGGTCAATAGTTAAATGAGCCTTTCTAAGACATTAAGTTACTCCATGTGGGATAAGTTTCCCAATTGAGAGCGTGCATTAACTTGTTTGCACCAATCCATTGTACTTAGTAGAGACCAATTATTTTTGGTGTCATTGTTGAGGATGGCACTAAGTTTTCTTATTGAGTTTAGATTTGCTTGTTGTTATTGGATTTAGGAAGGTTTCTTCCCTCTACACAAAGTTCAAATAAATACTTTGGCTTCAATAAGAGGGCCAAATGGCTTACTAGACATAACTAGAGTGCTAGAAGATCCATTTAGTGTACCAAAAGGTTCAATATATTCTAATGATACATAAACACAACAAGCACTCACATCAATAGAGTCCCCTAAGACAACACGGGAAACACCTACAACATTAGCTAATGCAAGAGTAGAACACCCTCTGATTAAGAAAGAGTAACAACACTTGAGATCATATATCTACTCTGCCTAATTTCTATGGCTTAATTATAGAAGGACCCGATACATTCTTTTTGTTCTCTATGACTACACCATAGTTGCCTATAGGATAAACTCTTCCCATCAACCTTGAAGGATGCTGCACTGAGACGACTTATGATATTGGGAATAAAAGCTATCACAAGATGGGACACAATACAGAAATTTTTTCTATATAAATAATAAGATTATTGCAAAGGTGGAGACATGAAGAAAGAGGACAACTTTAGGATGTCCCAAAGAGAAGATGAACCTCTTAAGGACTACATAGAGAGATTCCAACTTTTTCTAAAGAAATTTATTCAAAACAATCTCTCTCTTTAGTCCCTCAAGATGCTCTTCCTAAGGAGAATTAATAAATAATGCATTGATGCACAAAACTTGATGGGAGGGGGTGACATCTCCAAATTATCATTTGAAGACACTTGCAAGCTTGCTAAGAACTATTCCATTTATACTTTGGGGAGTAGAAAAATCTCTAAACTCCTACCTACTACCAAGACATCCAACATTGTCTCTAGAATGGATCTCAACAACTTTATTTCTGACATGAAGGAAGATATCAAATGTTAGTTACCTTGCCACTCAATTGGTCACCCTTCACATCAAGAAGAAGAAAGAGAAGGAAAAAGAAACTCTCACAGAGTAATACCCTCATTGTAGATAAAACTAGTCCAATTGCAAATATAGGAAGATTGTTGTCTTTGAGGAAAAGTTGGCTCGACTTGAGTTTTAAGCCTTGGAAGATGATGAATGGAAGTTTTCTACATTGCCCAATGTTAGCCATGAAAAAAAATAAATGTATGCCTCCAAAACCATTGTCTTATAATGTTTTATTTCGAAGGATCAATTAAAATACTACAAACTAGAATCATCATCCATGGAATTCAATATCTAATCAACAATGTCAAGGTAATACAACATCAAACCGGATGCCACAACAAGGGGCATGACCACAAAAATATTGATAGTATTAGTTTCCAATTTATAATCAGTGGCAAAAGCCTTAGAATCTATGGTCACAACCATGGAGAGGAAACTAACAATGGTAATAGTCCAATATATCCTACTTGTAGCAACAACAAAACTTTACCCAATGACTTGTGCTTAGGCCTAATGCATTACCTCAATAGAAAGACATTATGGCTAACAAAAACACGTCTGCCACAACATAACCAAGAGAATCGTAATTCCCTACTCAACCTACACCTAATCCTAAAAAAAATCTTTTTAAGTGGGATTACTCTAACGAGGCCACACAATATTCAACTTATGTAGTTGAAATCAGTGATGTCCACCTCCACTCATGCAGACTCTTGTTGGTCCTACATCTCCTCAAAACTCAAAAGTATCTAATGAGGAACTAGTAGTAGACATCACTAACAATGAACCACCTAATTAGACCCAACCATATGTTGGAATTTTAAATAAGGAATCCTCCTTTGCAAAAAGATTGGCTACTAAAAAAATTCCACCCCGAGCTTGAATTTGAACTTCTAGAAAAATTAAAAAATATTTGTGACAATATCCCTCTTATTCAAGATATTAAGGATGTACCAAGACCATCAAGGAGCTATGTCTCAAATGCCCAAGGAGAAAGAGGAAGGACCCTCAAACTATCCATATCATAGGACAACTTGCTGATATCATGTTGGGTACCCTAGTTATGCCTAAATAATTAGAACCTAGTAGTCATGTTGTATATATACATATCAATGAAACTCTTATTAAAAATGCATTGATTGATCTTGGTGCAACAATACATGTTATGTCAAGAGAGATCATAAATACCCTATAGCTATTCAACATAGGGCCAACACCAATCATCTCACTACTAGTAGATAGATCCACTATCAAACTAGACCGAATAATTGAAGACTCATTGACCACACTAGATTCATGGGAATACCTTGTTGATTTTATGGTTTTGTAGCCCAAAGCCAATTTAGGAGGTTATCCATTAATCCTTGGGTGATCATGGTTGATCATTGTTGATTATTTTATTGGCTATAGGTCCAACAATATGATTCTATCCAATGAGAATGTGACCAAGAAGTTGGTCATCTATCCTCCAACTTAGCCTCATGCTGACCAAGAACAATCCATATGGACTAATCTTGAGGATGAAGATCAATAGTCCTTCCAAACTCTCATGACAATATACAAGAGTCTTATGATGGACATCCAAGATGAAAATGTCGTTATTTCTCACGTTATGCAAAATTCTTATGGTTTAGACCCACAACACGAGGAGTTCCTATCTTGTCTAACTTGTCTAGACTTCATATGATCTTGTCTAGTGAGGATGCATCTACATCACATATGCTTTACATATCTGGTCTAGACATTTCCTCAGTCATGATAGAAATCAGCCCTATAGAAGTGTCTCCAATTAAAATACTCAACATGAGCAATGAACTCACTACATCTCAATATGTTGATCTACTGCAGATGCTTCGCGCTCATACTTCAACATTTACAATCATATGAAAGGAATTGGTCCCAACCTATGCATGCATAGGACATATATCCATGAGCATTGTAGAGTAGTAAGATAACCATAAAGAAGGATGAATTCAACACTCAGAGATATAATCAAGGTTGAATTGCAAAAGATTCTAGATGAAAGGTTAATATACCCTATTTTAGATAGTGAATGGTTGTCGCCCTTGGTAATTATGCCTACAAAGGGACACAAATAGCGGATGTGTACAGTGGGTAAAAGTACATAGTTGTCACACTTTTATAAAAGAAATGGTCCATGTTGATTCAACTTTTTAAATTAAATCAATAGAAAGTGAAATATATGTTTTGAATTTTGAAATGATGTAAACTAATCAAATTTATATTCTTGTCTATTTTATGTTTGCGATTTTAACAAAAATTTATTTGAATTTAGTTTTTAATAAAGTAAACACTATAATTTAGTTGCTGATAAAATGTTGAAATTGAAGTTACACAAGCCACCACACTTTATTTAGTAAATTGTACCTTTTTTTCTTCAATTTTTTTTGGATATAATGATAACTTGAAACTTAAGTTCACACACAGGTATATTTTTTACTACTTTTTATAAATATATATTTTTCAATAAATTTAAAAAGTTACAAATGCTGAAATAGAACTCTTTCCAATTGTTGCCACCTTTGTTCTTAATTATTTATCCAAATTAAAAAGGAATTATATCATCTTGACATAGATTCTTTTCTCTGCTGCATCATATTTTTTTCAAAAATTTTAAATAAATTTTAGTATTTTTCCTTGACAAGATAATCAACCTTATATTTTAGTGTTGATGACCTACTTTCAATAAAAGTAAAATATAAAATATAAAAATTAATTAAAATATATATATTTTGGAAAATTCACTTATAGATCTCTAAAAGGGTATTTTTACATTTCAATTGTTTTTTATAAGATTAGGAATTTTTGAGACATCGAGTTTTTTTACCTTTTTGGGGGGGAATTAGACCCAAAGTGGTACAAAATATATACATTTAGTAGACACTTCCAATTGTAAAAGTTGTGGCCCATATATAACTTAGCTATAATTAATCTATATATAACATATGTTTGAGTAAAATTAATTTTTAGTTAGAATTATTAAATTCACTTGTGCTGATAAGTTGGCCTGAAATGTGACACGTAGATTATAGAGAGTTGAACATAGCAACCAAAAAAGACCATTTTCCTTTGTCTTTTATTGATTAGGTTTAGGACTCACTAGCTAGTAAAATGTACTTCTCCTTTTGGATTTAGTGGCTACAATCAAATCAAGATGGCCCCTGAGGGCAAGACAATACTACCTTCATATGTTTGTGGCTAACATATGTCTACTTAGTGTTGCCTAGATTAGATTATGCAATGTGCCAACTACCTTTCAAAGAGGTATCTTGAGCATCTTTTCAAACTTTTCCCATGATACAATGGATATTTACATGGATGATTTCACTACTTATGGTAACTCCTATTAGGAGGCATTGACCAATTTAGAAAAGGTACTTCAGAGATCCCAAGACTAAAACCTCTCCCTTAGTCATGAAAAATGCTTTATGATGATGGAAGGAGTTGTACTTGGTCATTTTGTCTTAGCCAATAAAATTCAAGTCAACTCTGCCAATATTGAGATTATCTCAAGGCTCCCATTTCCATAGAAATAGACAGATGGCATAATCTTTCTTGGACATGATGGTTATTATAGATGAATCATAAAGGACTTTAGTAAGATTGTTGTGCACTAATTTTCACATTACTAACCAAACAAGTATATTTTAACTAGACTTCAAGTTATCAACAATCATTTGAAGAACTAAAGAAAGCCCTTACTCAAGCACCACTGAGAGGACTTAACCGGACTCTTCCTTTCCACATATAGACAAACACTTATAACTTTGAAGTTGGAACCATTTTAGGAAACAAAAAAGCTAATTTGGAATATGCAATTTATTATATTATTAAAAACTTGCAAGTTGTTGAGGTTAAGTATATAGTTAGAGAGAAGGAAATGCTTTCTGTCATAACAAATTTAGGCATTATATCACTGTTTACTCTATTTTCATTCATACTAACCATGCAGAAATATGTTGTCTAATAAATAAACTAGTGGTAAATGGTCTGCTTGTCAGATGATTGCTCTTGTTACAAGAGTTTGACATCACAATTGTTGATAAGCCTGTGAAGGCTAATATGGTAGTAGACTTTTCATCGAGATCAACAACTTCCACAAAAGATCCAATAGTGGATGATTAATTTTTGGATGAACATCTCTTTGCATTTCAATTTTAACTACTTGGTCATAGGGAAGGCACATCCACATTTGTCACCTAAGGAGAAGAAACAATTCTTTCACCATAATTCTTTGTATTCATGGTTAGATGGCTATTTTAAATTTAACATAGGGCTTGACAAAATCATGCACATAAGCCTTAGGGAAGATGAAACATTTGATATACTCAAAGTATGTGATGATGAACCTTGCAGCATTAGGAAAATAATTAAAATACTAAATACATGTTATTATTGGCCTACCATACATCAAGATTTTATCCATTACACAAGGAGATATAATAGATGTCGAAGAATGGGTAGGCCTACACAGATTGATGAGATGCCCCTACAACCCCAGTTAGCAATCATACCATTTGACAAATGTGATATTGACTTTATTGGCCCAATAGAAACTACATCTAACCCTTTTTTTATATATTAATATGTCTTGATTATCTCGATAAAAGTGTGGAAGTGAAAGCACTGACGACAACAAAAGACACTAAAGTTGTTCAATTCTTCTATGATGAGATGTTTACATGGTATGGTGTTCTAAGGGAGATAGTAACAGATTAGAGTCCATAATTCACTTATGATTTGATTGCACAATTGGTAAGGGAGTATGAGATCCAACCTAAGAAGTCAACACCCTACCATCCACAACCCAATGGATAAGTTGAGGTGATCAATAGGGAGCTATTAGCCCTCATTTTAAAATCAGAAAATATTAAATTTTGCATCATAATCAAACTAATAACCCTTGTGGACAAATACTGTCCTGGAGAAAATTTATGTGTTGTTCTCCATTTTCAAATCAACAGGTCTATCAAGAAAATTCATCAAGTCTCTAGAGAAACTAACACTGATGGTTCAAAAGTATAACACATGTGGACTATATGATGTTCTCATGTGATTACAAGTTATGAACAATGATACATGTATTGGAAGAAGTTTGTAGCACATGAAAATCAGATTGACATTGCATCATTATTGTAACACCTCGACAATATCATGCAAATTAAGAAGGATAGGTGTACTTTGAAAGTATACATCTCTTGTGAAATCGGGTTGATAACTCATATTTCAAATGCTAGTTCAACATAGTTGTTAACTTGTGGACACATATACATTATCAATACTAGCACCAATGCCTCCTTAACTATCAATCTTGAAGCAAAGTCTTATTTAATTGATAGATTTGTAAATAGCAATTGCACCTTGGTGTGGAATGGGTATGCCAAATAGATGTGGAAGACCGATTAAGATAATTGTATATTCTTTTTTTTTTTGCATACATTTATGCATCACATGAGGTCAATTTTAGGTCATTTATAAAATTTAATATTGTTTGTGCAACAATGGTTTGAATAGAGAAGTGATAGCTTCAAGTCACCTATTTGTCCACTTACATGGACTCAAATAGGACTAAAACAAAACCTCTGAATAAGGAAGATAATTAGGCTCCATTACCATTAGGGAGAGAACAGTAGAGAGTGATATATATATATATATATATATATATATATATATATAGGGATAGAAAGAGGGAGATACAGAGTGGGGAAGAGTGAGTGTTGTAGAGAAAGGGGGCAATGAGAGGACTTTGGAGACGGAGATGGAGAGGGATATGAAGCATTGAAGAGAAGGAGAGGGGGAGATAAAAAGAGAGATGAGGGATAGATATAGATGAATAGATAGATATATAGAGTTAGAGAGATGAAGAGATGACAATATAAAGATAAAAATATCAAGTGATATAGAGAGAGGTAGAAAAGGGAGAGTTATAGCGGTAGAAAGAGAGAGAGAGATCAATAATGAGACATGTCTAGTGATGTAAGAGGAGAGAGAGAGATGTAAGGGGGAAGAGGAAGATGGAGATAAAGAGATAGAGAGATAAAAAGAGGTAAAAAAAGAAAGGAAGATAAATGTTGTTAACATGAGGCAGTCAAATATTATTTGTGGCTTTTCAAAACTTATTAGTTCGGCATAAAACGCCAACAAAGTAGGGTGCATCGGTGTCTCAGCTTGGTTTCCAAAGCAATCTAAGTTAACGAATTAGAAATTGCCAATTTCTTTTAATAGCGTCGATTACATTGTTATTGGGTTTTGACGACTTATCGGCAATTTCAAGTAATTTATAAAGCATCCCAAAACACTGGTGATAATGGCATAATCGATAAGTTGTTTGGAAAGCATCCAAAACACCGGTGATAATGGTAGAATCGATAAGTTGTTTGGAAAACATCCAAAAACATTGGTGATAACGGCAGAATCTATAAGTTGTGAATGCTAAAGAAGCGGATAATATGGAGTTTGTTGTCTCTATCAGTTATTCGACAAACCAGGTTGAAGTTTCGGATCTTCTCAATTCCACCGAACAAGGTGAAGTTCCAGCAATGAATGAGGTGGTTATCAGTTGTATAGTTTCCAAAGTGAACGATATCATCAACTAATATCATTGGCAAATTGACCAGCTTCGTAAAATTTATATAGAGCCGATAATCCTTATGAAAGAATACACTCATTGATGATTTAAAATAGTTGGCAAAGTTTGTCTTTATAAGCATTGACAAACATTAATCAATAAATTAAGTTTAGAAGATGTTAGTCAACTCTTAATGTGACAATATACATTAAGCAATATATTAAGCTTAAAAAATATTAGTCAATTCTGAATATTTAATACTTTTAGATCTAAAAATATAAACTTAATGTATGTAATTTAAACCGCTCCCACTTCCCTAATCACATGAACGACGTGCATGCAAAACGTCCAAGCTGTTTGACATAACTGCTGGCAAAAATATGGTATCACAACATGTTATGATCGCTGTTATAAATTTCTTGAATAGGCTTTAAAAACTTTCAAGGTAATGCAATCGGCTTTAGAAATTCACAACTTTGCCAGCCGCCAGAATGGGAGTTACATCTGAATCACTGGACACAATGCCTCAAAGAGATAGCATCGCTGAGAATGTCATGATTACGGCATAGGAATAAATCGATTTATTAAAAAATTATTTAGAAACTTCCAAACAAATGCACTTCGTGGTTGGCAAAGCCACATTTATTTAATACATAAATTCGTTTGCCAACGTACATTGAAATGGGGGAGGGATCCTGGGCGGAATGGTGCTGGTTATAGGTCAATAACTAGCTGATCAGGATTAAATTGGGAAAATATTGAAATCTAATTTTTCCAAAATTTTATATGTTTTAGTAAATTGCAATTTTGAGGGTCTTCGGTGCATTTCTGGACAAATATGGTGCCGAAATTTGGTTCTAGATTATTTGAATACCTTTCCAACGCATCAAACGGTTTGCAATTCGGAGCTAGGATGAGAAAGTTATGCCTTCTCAAAGTGGACTGAAATTTTATATTTAGTTTTTTGATAATTTTGATAGTTTTAATAGTTTAATTGTAATAAACATTATGATGACTCTTCATTTCAAGTCCAAGGGATTTGTGTGACCCTTGGGATACATTCGACTTGTATAAACTCCAATTTTGAATAGAATGGAGACAGTTTTTGGTTTGCAATCTTCTTGTTGTCAATTTTTGTGTTGAAATCTACAATACCGTAGGTATCACACTAGGTATTGTAATCTGGTTTTCATAAATCAGATCACTAGCTATCAAATTGGTGGCAGGGATGTTAGGCGAGATAGTAACAAAGGGGTAAATTTGGAATCAAACTTGTCTGGTATATACATATATACATATATATACATATATACATATACATATATATACATACATATACATACATATACATATACATATACATATATACATATATATACAATAATATATGTATATGTATATACATATACATACATATATATATATATACATATACATTCATACATACATACATATATATATATATATATATATATATATATATATATATATATATATATATATATATATAGACACACACACACACACTCTCTATTTAGGCCCCCAATTTAGTGTGCCTTCTCCTAGGTCACTTAAAGCCTATTTGGGCCTTATCCTATCCTACTTCAGTCATATGCTAATTTTGAGACTAGATCCTATGTTCTAGATCCTAATACTCATTCACCACTTTTTTAGTGTGCCTTCTCCTAGGTCACTTAAAGCCTATTTGGGCCTTATCCTATCCTACTTCCATCATATGCTAATTTTGAGACTAGATCCTATGTTCTAGATCCTCATACTCATTCACCACTTTTTTTTGTCCTTGTTTGAGATGACTAGGTTGCCTAGTGCCTCATTCCCTCCAAAAGGGTTCCAAATTCAAATGTGTGCAAGTTTCAACCTTCGTGATCGATGATACAATCCTCATATTTCATTTGAGCATTATATATGTTAGCCTAAATTCATAAATATCTTGTGAACCCTATATAAATAATTTTTTTATCATTCACAAGATAGAATAGAATAAGAAGTTATAATCTTAGCATTTATTCCTTAATTCAAGAATAGATTTGAGTACAAGGAGCAACAAGATACAACAACCTACATTCGAGTATGATTTCATGATTGATTATGTTATGTTATCATGTTATTGCATCAACAATTGGAGGAATTTTGTAAAGAGAATTGCATCACCACCATTATCATTCCTAGAGTATAATCTTGTAAATTCAATATTTCAATTGTGATTTACCCTCTATCTTCTTTTAGCATAAGCTATCGTTTCATCAATCATAGAGGTTGTGGAGTTGGCAACTATAACATAAGGTTTCACTTAGGTAAGCCCTTATATATCACAACCATTTTTTCTTATTTTCCTGTGTGTAGGTTCAAATATGATAACAAAGAGGGCTACAAGTATGCAAAGAAAAATGTGACAAACAGTCCTAGATTTTGAATAGGAAAGAAAACCTAGGCTAGGGAGCTCTCCAACTCTGTCTAGCACTTCTTGACTGATTTTCAAAGAGACAAAGATACAGACACTTTTAATTCAAAATCTAGAAATTTCGGTTGGTACATACACCCTCACACCAGTGCTCCCTCAAACCTTATTTGGCATTTTTTTCTCTAGATTGCAGCTACATGTTCCTCTTTATATCACACTTCTCGAAATGGCTTATTGTGTTGATTCTAAGTTCTATGTTTCATTGTTCATGCTGAAAGTTATCATTTTTCTATCATTAAACATGGTTCATGTACACAAACTTCACAATCTTAATTCTATTACAATAAAAAAAATATAAAGCCAAGTGTTCAACTCTCCTATTAGGAATATAACTAAGCTTTTTGAAATTTTGATGTTTCCAATGAGATGCAATGGAGATTTGAGATCTTATTATGCACCCATAGGCCTAGGATCTCATTTGGTGAGCACTTGTACACTTTACTGGACATTGGTCAACTAGTATAGTTAGGCTTGCTATTATGACCATTGATGTTTACGATTTCTCTGGTGTTAGTCATTTAACATTACACAACTTGTTAGCATGATCCTTTTTGTTTATTATACTTTATCAAGTGTTGATCTCCTATACATAGCATGGCTTGCTAGCATGATCATTTTGTTGCACTACATGGATCACCCAACATAACACAACTTGTTGGCCAATAGAATTCATTTCATCTCAATAGACCCCTACCATAACACAACTTTCTAGATGATAGACCATGGATCCTCCTCTCATCCAAATTAGTGTATGCTCTTTCTCTTTCTATAATTCCACTTATGCTTTTGTACTAACATTCTAAGAACGATACTAGTTCTTGAGACAACCTTTACATCGAGGTCTCTTCACTTCGTTGACTTGGAACCTTTTATTTTATTTAGTATCAACATTGTTTAATTTATATGTGTATATTTGAATATTTTGTGTGGATTAATAGAATCCTACGCTTGGGATCTTGCTTCCTTCAATTTAGTGTCATCCTACCCCTTGTATGTCCTTCTCTTAGTTGCTCTATCTCTTCATCTCTACTTTACCATCAATATAAGCATAATTTAATACTCCCACTAAAGTGGGGGCTAAATGTAGTGTAGTAAATTTTATCCCTTTGCAATTTCACACTCTATTTCGACCCCAACTTTAGCGTGCCTTTTTCTAGGTCATTTTAAGCCTATTTGGGCCTTATTTTATCCTAATGTCACCATATACTAATTTCAAGACCAGATCCTATATTCTAAATCATAATACTCTACCACAACTTTCTTTGGTCCCTGTTTGAGAGGAATAGGGTGTCCAACACTCTAGTCCCTCTAAAATGGGCCCAAGTTCAAATGCATGCAAGTATCATCTTTTGTAAGAGGAATAGGGTGTCCAAGACTTCAGTCCCTCCAAAAGGGGCCCAAGTTCAAATGCATGGAAGTGCCAGCCTTTGTAATTTTTTATCCAAGATCAATATTATTATTTAATCATTAAATGTCAACCTAAATTCATAAAGACCTTGTGAATCCTATATAAATAAATAAATATGTTTTCACTACAAATTAGAGAAAAGAATGAGGAGTTCTAATTCAATTCAATCAAGAGAAGATCTAAGTACAAGATGCAGCAAGCTACAACAGCCTACATTCAAGTAATTATTTTGTATTCATGATATATGTTTTGTGATCATGTTATTATATCCACTTGGAGGACTTATCTAAAGAGAATTACATCATCACCTTTATATGAAACTCCATGAGAGGATTTTATACCTAGGGTATAATCATTTCATTTAAATATTTCCATTATTACAAGACTCGTTTTACACCATCATAGTTGTTGTGGAGGTGAGAACACCAACATGAGGTTTGACTTAGACAAGCAACTATACAACACAACCATTTTTTCCAATTTATATGTGTCGAGGTTTAGATCCGACAATAGAAGAGGCTATAGGTGTGTAGATAAAAGTGAGACAAATAGTCCCAAATTTTAGATAGGCAAAAACCCCTGGACTAGAGTGCCTTCCAACCGTGTCTAGCACTTTCAACTATAGATTTTAGCTAAAGGTTCATCTTTGTGTCTCATTTTTAGATGTATGGATGCAAACTGAGATCTCAAACCTTTATTTCATATCACTAGAAGCATAAATAGACCTAGCTACACTCCTAATAGGAGAG
>NC_081411.1:299089572-299129572 GCF_030272615.1 Cryptomeria japonica
ATAGATTCCATGAGCTAGCAAGTTGTGTTATGATAGGCGATCCATGTTAGGGAGCAGAGTCCAAATATTTTAGCTATATTTTGTTAGTTCCACTCACCCAAATGAATATGCTACTATTTGGTGTCAAGACTTAAGCATCTTGTATAAGAATTTGTTTTATCTAGTTTTGAGAATGTAACAACCTATATAAGATATGTAGTGAAAAATAAATATGTTTGATTTCAGGAACATCTTAAATAAGAACTTGTTTTGGTCTAGTTTTGAGCATGTGTACCCATATTTAAGACATATAAAAAGATTTCATTTGGTTTTGGGCACGAAGAATCTCTTATAAGGCTTTGTTTTATCTAGTTTTGAGTATGAACACCCCATATAATACATGCAAAATATACAATAAAAATATAGTACAAAGAGGGTGATATGTATGCTCCCACTTAAAATGTTAAAATAGTCCTATATTCATCTCTTAAGGAAGCTATAAACAAGGATATACAACTTCAACACCAAGGAAATATCATTTTAGGAAACAATGTTCATAAATCCAAGATAAATAGGTATTACTCTTATAAGAAAGGATAAGATAGTTGAAAAAGAGATATCTTGCAACTAGTGTAAAGGGAATCCTTGGAGAGAAGAGATATTTTCTAAAAGATATCTACCTCTAAGAGGATATTTTTGAACAAAATATCAATTTCCAAAAGAGAGAAAAGAAAACAAGAATGCATGCCTTCCCCCTATTGCTAGGTGAAAGAAATTTTTGATAAGGATAACAAACTTTTAACCCAAAATGAAATGTTTTTTTGTAATAGATATACATTTCCAAGTAAAGAAGAGGTTCTAGAAAAGGATACACTCTTCTTGCATAAGATATAATCCTTGATAAAACAAACCACTTCATACAAGGAATGACATCATATCAAAATAAAACACCACTCAATAATGGAAAAGTGGATCCTTAGAAAGGATAAGAGAAATCAATGCCCCACAAGCATAGGGACAAACATAAGGATTACACAACCTCCATTGAGAGATTATACATAAATTATGTACTAATTCAAGGAAAGACACGTTCCTAATAAGGAACACATATGTACTCACATTAAGTAAAATTCCATGCAAGAAAACACATCAAGTTATACAAATTATAACTCAAAAGAAGAGGCAATCTTCAAAAGGAAAGAGTTGAATATAGGACCCTTCCCCCCCAAGCATGGAGACAAGGACACCAAAGAGAAATCATTTACAAAAGATACACTCTTCTAAGATAAAGAAAATATCCTCATTAGGGATACAGTTTCTTACAAGAGGGATGAGATCCCAATAGATATATGCACATCCATAATATAGAAGGGTTCGTAGATAGCTCAATAAATGGAAAGGATTTTATGAATGATTATAGATTTTCAACACTAAGGAAGAGGTCCAAATCAAGGATATTTACTTATAAGAAAAGGATAAGATCCTCATTAGAGTTTTGATATGAGAGGGGATTATAGAGACAAGAGAAGATACAAAATAGGCTATTATATTGCTATCAACGTATGATTGGACATGAAATTATACAGCCATAAATAACAATTAGCTCCCAATATCTAATCTAATAATATCATATTATGAGGAAGAATGTAATAACCACTAATATTATTTAATCATATGATAGATTGGATGAAGAAGTTGAATGTACTTATTATAAAAGTAGTCTTTAGGAGAAGAATGGGCATCTAAGTCTTGTTCATCTTGTGCACAAACTTCCTCATAAATAAAAGGAAACTTATGAGAGGGACAATTATAATTCATGAGGGTGTCATTTGTATAAGAGAGAGTATTATAATGAATAGAAGGTAAAGCCTCATAAATGGGATTGTCAATCATCATAATTTCCTTATAAGTGGGATGAGCATTGAGAGATGTAGAGGATAATATATTTGAGATGAATTCATCAAGGACTTCATTTAACATATCATAGTCATCACTACTAAATATGTAATTCACACTAAGAGATGGTCTTTTAGATGTTTTGGTAGGCTTTGAAAGATTATATCCAAGTCCAAATGAGCTTTCACATATGTTTTTTTAAAGGAACTCTAATCCCTTGTTTAATTGCACCACAATTATTGTCATTACAGCTACATTTAGCTAAAATGTAAAAACCTAGACCATAAAGGGATACCATATTATAAAGAGATGGTGGGGCATCATAGGTCTTAATTTCATAATTATATGAACTAGGAGAGGATCTTGAAGAATGGTTAGAAACAACCACAAAATTGTTACTAATTTTCTTAGACAGAGTAGGTGACTTTTTGAGTTTTACAATATCATCCTCCTTTTTAGTCTTAGGCCCTATTGCAGGGACTTTATATTCCCCTAAAGAAGGTGTAAAATCCAAGAGACTCCAATCATCTTCTAATAGTGTCTCTTGAGATGAAGAAGTTGTTGGTTAGTTTTGTCATTCATATATTGTTGATACTTCTTCGGTCTTGTGTTTGTTCATATTTTGTTTCTCTGAGTTTCATGATAGGATGAGTGTCTCTCTGATCAGTATTTTTGTTTCTTCTATTATGCTTTGTGTTTTGTGTATTCGTATCTCATTTACGTGGAAGAGCCATTTCTTGGTGACTTGTGTGATTTGGAAATATGCAAAGTAGTTTTCTAGTTCATTTCAATATAATTCCTTTCTTTCTTTTGTTTTGGAAAGTTTAGTATGGTAGGAAAGATCAATTGGTTATGCAAGAAAAGGAGTTACAATTATTTTTGGATGGCATTTGGTGTTCCTAGAGTTCATATTTTTGACACGTCTCCTTGTAGATACTCTCTAACATATGAGGCAAAATGTCTTAGTTGTTGGTGGTGTTTTGGTGTTTGTGGTCGCTCATTCAAATTGTTGTAGAATATTTTTTTTAAGTGAATTATATTTTTAGATGTTCAAGAGTTGTATCAATATTTTGATGTGAATATTAAGTATATTGAATCAATTGATCAATCTGAGATGTTAAAGAAGCTCAATCATTTTTCATTATGTCTTCTTTGAAAATGTGGGGTAATGAAAAAAAAAAAACCTTTTGGATTCTATTGATTATAGTATCCTACTGTTACAATTTGTGGTCCTCTCAGTTTTTTTTTGTAAGGGTGTTTTTTGGCAATATATGTTTTTTTGGTATCATGATAACTAGTTTGGTGAAGAAGAATTTCTTGGATGACTGGGCAATTTATGATCCATTAGGCAATGCATTATTTGAAAAATAAATTGAAAAAAAAAGTGATGTGCATTATTTCATTTGTGATATATTTTTTTTTTCTTTTTGGCTTCTGATTGAACTATTATGTACAAGAAATGGTCTTACACTTTCCGTTTGATAGGCTAGGGATAATAACAATTTTTAAAATGATTCTAGAGAGTCTAGTCGATATTAATGAGTAATATATTATGCAGAGTATGATTGATCTTGAATTTCAAGGAGATACACAAATAAAAGGGTTGTATTTATTGAGTGAAAACAAGAGAAAAAATCTTTGATTATGGTCTTTAGAGTAAAAAATATTACTCTTACAACTGTTTTTGTTTGAGAAGAAAATATTTTATGAATATGTGAGAATCATTTACTAGTCTATGTAGAATGAAAAATGGAGTGTGAGAGAAGTTTGATAAGAAGAGCTGGTAGTTTTCATCAAAACTATGTATGATGAGGTTATTAATGTAGCTATAGTATAGAGAGCATTCTGCAACAAGAAAATATTCATTTGGTTATATTCTTTTTGTAGATGAATCTATGTCGAGAGTTGTGCATTGTATTTTAAATTTTAACTTCATTTCTCTATTGTTCGATGCCAACTTTGATAATAATATTTCTTGTATGATGTGGTTTTTTACTCGAAAGGGTGTTCCATGAGATAAAATCTATGTCATCTTTGTGATAGTATGTTTTGATCTTTCATTTTTTTTAAAATTTAGTTGAAGTTGATTCAAAGAAAGAACTCATTTCTTCCCTCAATGAAATGAAGAATCTTAAAAAGAAGAAACAAAGTCTAAAAATTCATCTACAAGAGTAAGGTAATAAGGTTTCTAAAAAAAGTATTGCATAAGAGGTTTCTGAAAAACTAATTGAACATATTAAAGTGTAGATTGAAGAAGCTAAAAATCTTGAAGAACTTAGAAAACAACTAAGGATAAAGAGCTCATTTGTGAAAAACTTGAAAATGAGGTTGTCTCAAAGAAAAATTTTAAAATATCCTCAACAATTTAGTAATGAGAATAATTTTCAAAAAGGTACTATGACTCTGGATGGTATGTTGAGTTCTCAAAAATAGTCTCTTGACAAGAGTGAAGTTGGCCATGATGAAAGTCAATATTCTAAATCCTCTAAAGGGGAACGACATAAGCCTAATGTTGGTTCTAATTCTAAAATCAGATATGGTAATAAGTTTTCTCATGCTTGATAAAATCATACAACTAGATCTAACAATGCTTATTTCTATGGTTATTGTTTTCCTTGCAGCTATTTTAGTCACAAAGAAAATTGCAGAATATTTCCTATAAGAGATTTTAGTTTTTTGAATCAAAATATTTTTGCTCCTCTGAGGAATTATAATATTATTTGTTATAAGTGAAACAACCTTTATCATTATGCAAAGTTTCGTAAGAATATTTTGAAACATTCATCGAAAAAGATGGATGCAAAAGGGAAAGCAAAGAAAATGTCAAAGTTTGGAAGAAAAAGGAGAAGTCAAGCTTAGACATTTGGTATGTTGATAGTGGTTGTTCTAGGCATGTGACTGGTGACAAGAACAAATTTCAAACCCTTAGAAGAATGAATAGAGGCAAAGTCAGATTTGGAGGTAACTCTTCAACACGAGTTGCAGGTATAGGTACTCTTATATTAAATGATGGAGAAACTAAAGTTGAGAATGTCTTGTTTGTCAAAGTTTTGAAACATAACCTATTGAGTTTCAGACAGTAATGCAATCAAGGATATGATCTTATTTTTAATTCAAACTGTTGTGTTATAAGTAAAAGTGGAGAGCATCTTGCTAATGCAACTAGAGAAACAAATAATTTATATATTCTTGATGATTCTAATGATGAAAAGTGTTGTTTGAGCCAGCTTGATAAGAGTTGGTTGTGGCACAAAAGACTTGGGCATATGAGTTTTGATAATTTAGTTCAAATCTGCAAGAAATAAGTTGTTAGAGTCATGCTAAAGCTTGGAAAACTAGCAAACATTGTTTGCAAAGATTGTTGGATATGTAAGAAAAATAGAACAATTTTTAAATATAAAGAATTATCCAGCTCTAAACTAATTGAGTTAGTTCATACTGACTTATGTGGACATACCAGGATAGAAAGTTTGTAAGGTGAAAAATATTTTATGTTGTTGATAGATGATTTTTCTTGAATGACTTGGGTGACTTTTTTAAAGAGAAATTTGAAGCTTTAGAAAAAATAAAATCTTTTAAGGTGTTAGCTAAGAATAAAAATGATTTGAAAATCAAGTGTTTACGTTCTAATAATGATGGTGAATTTACTTCTAATGAATTTATTAGTTTCTATGAGAAAAATGGAATTAAGAAACAAGTTTCAACACCCAAAACACCTCAACAAAATGGTATTGTTGAGAGGAATTTTTAGAACTGTTCAAGAAACGGCTTCTAGCATGATGAATGAGGCCAAAGTGAGTGTTTCTTTTTGGAGATAGGTTGTTCATATAGCAGTTTATATTCAAAAGAGAGGTTTGTTGAGAGAAAACCATAATTAAACTTCCTATGAGCCATGGAAAGGTAAACCAACAACTATAAGGTATTGTAAAAAAAAATTGTAGCCCCTATTTTATAAAAAGAGATCATCATAATATAAGTAAATTTGATCCTAGATTAGATGAAGGTATTTTTTTGGGATTCTTTTCTAAAAGTAAATCTTATAGGTATTTCAATAAAAATTTGCATAAAATTGTTGACAGTGTCAATGTTAAAGTTCATTACCTTACTAACACTTGTGGTAAGAATGGAAATTGTGATAGCTATGTGCAAAATGATGAAACAAGAGGTCTTGTTCAACCTTCATCTTCACACACACAAGTTGGGACAGCGAGTAGTAATGTACAAAATAATCCTAAGAAAGCTCAATTGGAATAAACAAATGCCTCTCCTTATTCTAGTTTGTAGTTTGAAACAACAAGTGCTCATTTTTAAAAAGAATAAGAAAATTATCATGGTAAGACAACTTTTAAGACTTCTAATATTTTGCAAAAAAATCATCCTGTTGAGCAAACTATTGCCCTTGGTCTCCTTGTGTTGTGCAGTGTAGCGCTTAGGTTTGTGATATGGCTTAACCACCTCCTATGGATTTTATAAGTCTAGTGGTTGTATCAGGCATTAATAGGTTGAGCTTTTGGTGCACAATGACAACCATACTTATAACAATGGTATTAGATCTTGATCACAAGTTCAAACCCCTTGCTTGTGTTGGGAGGGTGGGGATTGTTGCAAGGCGTGCACCCTTGATCTCTTTGTGTTGTGTAGCGTAGAACTTGGCTTTGTGATATGGCTTAACCACCTCTTGTGGATTCTCGAAGTCTAGTGGTTTTATCGGGCATAAATAGGTTGATCTTTTGGTGTAACAACAACCCCACTTGTAACACAAACCTTACTCGAAAACAAACATAGAGCTACTAGAAGAAGCGACTAAAGATATTTTCTTACTATCTATGTTTGAACCTAAGTGTTTTGAAGAATTTACTAAAGATAAGCATTGGATAGAAGTCATGAAAGAAGAGCTCAACCAAATTCAAAAGAGTGAGACATGGGAGCTTGTGCCTAAACCAAAAGACAAGAACATAATAGGCACAAAATAGATTTTTAGAAATAAATTAAATGAAGAAGGTCAAGTGGTAAGAAATAAAGCATGTTTATTATACAAAGGGTATGCTCAAGTGGAAGGTATAGAATATGATGAGCCTTTTACTCTTGTAGCATGTCTTGAGGAAATTAGATTATTTCTTGCTTTTGCTTCTTTCAAAAGTTCTAAAGTGTTTAAGATGGACGTAAAATATTCTTTTCTAAATGGTACTCTAAGTGAGGATATATATAGTGAGCAACCTTATGGTTTATTTTGATAGGCAAACATGAGTATGTGTGCAAGTTGAAAAAGGCATTGTATGGGCTTCACAGGCTCAATATGCATGGTATGATAGGTTGGATAAGTACTTGTAGCAAAGACACTTTAGAAAAGGATTTGCAAACAACAAAATCTATGTGAAAGAAGGTAAACACATGTTGATTGTTGTGGTTTACATGGATGATCTAATATTTGGTAGTGACTGTGTTGGTATGTGCAAAGAATTTGTAGCCAATATGAAGAAAGAGTTTGAAATATCTATGTTAGGAGAGTTGTATTTCTTTTAGGGATTGCAAATTCATCAAACTCAAAAGGCATCTTTATCTCCTAAACCAAGTATATAAGGGAAATTCTTAAAAGGTTTATAATGGAAGACTGTCATCTAGTTAGTACATCTATGGTGATAGAGTGTAAACTTAGTAAAGAAGATTAATCTTCTTGTGTAAATTAGACATATTATAGGTCTATGGTAGGTATTTTTCTATATATTACAGTTACTAGACTTGATATTATGAAGGCAATTAGATATGTTGCAAAATTTCCAGCTACATGTAAAGATACTCATATGCAAGAGGTAAAGAGGATCTTTTAAAAGTATCTTAAGGGTACACTGAATTTTGTCTTATGGTATCCTAAATGTTCAAATTTTACATTAATAGCCTATACTAATGTATATTGGAGATGTTTAGTAGATGATAGAAAGAGCACAAGCGGTGGTGCTTTCTTTCTTGGTGACTATCTTGCTTCCTAGCTAAGCAAAAAACAGGCTTATATTTCTTTGTCTACAGCTGAAGTAGACTACATTGTAGTTGTATCTTGTTGTACATAGGTTATTTGGATGAAAAACACTTTGTAGGATTTGAGGGTTGAGTATACTAATCCTATATCTATTTTTTATGATAATACAATTACTATCAATATTTTGAAAAATATTTTTTCATTCTCAAGCTAAACATATCCTAATTAAGTATTATTGTTTGAGAGAGTGGATTACTAATTAGATTGTTAAGCTGGAATATGTGTCCTCTAAAGAACGATTTGTTGATATATTTACCAAGCCTCTACTAAAAGAGAATTTTGAATTCTTAAGGAAGAAAATTGGACTAATTTCACTCCAACATTGATTTACGGATTGAATTCAAGGGGAGTGTTTATTGTTTATTTCATGCCCCTAATCAGGTATACTAGTTGTTTTCAGTAATGCGATTTTATTTTAGTCACTAATGTCCAAGGGGGAGTAATGACATGGGGAACCTCTTTGGAGTCTTTGTTGTCTAGTTTATTTCAAGGTGATTGCCATCAATAAAAAACATGTGGATATTGTTGGCTAGTTTTGTCATTGATTTCTTGCTAATACTTCCTCTGACTTGTGTTTGATTGTATTTTATTTCTCTAAGTTTCATGAGACAACACTTCTGTCTCTTTCAGCAGTGTTTTTGTTTCTTTTATGATCTCTACTTGTTGTGTGTTCGTATGGACACATATGCTCAACGTGTTAGCGAAATTTGATTTACCTAGCAGAGCCATTTTTTAATGGCTTGGGCGATTTGGGAGTATGTAGAGTAGAGTTTCAATATAACTCCTTTCTTTCTTTTGTTCTGGAAAGTTTGGCATGACAAGAAAGATTGATTTTCTATGCAAGAAAAGGAGTTATAGTTCCTTTTGGATGGTATTTGGTGTTCCTAGAGTTTGTATTTTTGATGTGTCTCCTTGTACCTACTCTCTAATGTATGATGCAAAATATCTTAGTTGTTGGTGGAATTTTGGTATTTTTGGCAGCTCATTCAACTTGTTGTAGAAGTTTTTTTTTAATGACTTATGTTTTTAGAGGTTGAGTTGTATCAACATTTGGATATTAATCTTAAATGTGTATTGAATCAGTTGATCTTTCTAAGCTCTTAAATAATCTCAACATTTTTTTTATGATGTCTTCTTTGCAAAAATGGGATATCGATAGAAAAAATAACTACGTGGACTCTATTGATTACTACTATCTAAAATAGTAGCATAGAATCCTGCTATTACAATTCGTGGTCTTCTTAGTTTTTTTTGTAAGGGTTTTTTTTGCAGTAGACATTTTTTTTGGTACTGTGATAACTCATTCGATGAAGAAGAATTTCTTGGATTAATGGGTGATTTTTGGTCCATTATGTAACACATTATCTAAAAAATTCAGTTTCTTTTTAAAAAAGCGATATGCATTGTTTCATTTGTGATATATATTGTTTTTCTTTCTGGATTCCGATTTAAACATTTATGTGCAAGAGACAATCTTACACTTTTTGACAAGTAGGGTGGGGATAATCCCAATTTTTAAAATGATTCTAAAGAGTCTGGTGTATATTAATAAGTAACATATTATGCAGAGTATGATTGTTTTTTAATTTCAAAGAGATACACAAACAAAAATGTTGTATCGATTGAGTGAAAACAAGAGAGAAAAATCTTCGATTCTTGTCTTTAGAGTAAAAAATATTACTCTTACAAGGGTTTTTGTTTGAGCGGAAAATATTTTATGAATATACGAGAATCGTTTAACTGTGTGTGTGTAGAATGAAAAATGGAGTGTGCGAGAAGTTTGAACAAGTTAAGAAGTGCTACTAGTTTTCATCAAAACTATGGATGACACGACTATTAATATAATTGCAATACAAAGAGCATGCTGCAACAAGAAAATGTAGATGAATCTATATCAAGACTTGTGCACTATATTTTGAGGTTTATATTCATTTGTTTGTTGTTCAATATAGAATATTTGTAGTTCCTTTTGCTCTCAAAACAGTCAAGTTGTGTTTATAGATTTGGTGCTCTCATAGTGATTGAAATATTTGATATATTGAGTTGGTGCTCCTATTTGTAATTGTGTCAGTACCCTGTTTGATTTAATAATATTTCTTGTTTGCCATGGTTTTTTATCCGAAAGTATTTTTCATGAGATGAAATCTATGTAGTCTTTGTGATACTATGTTCTACTCTTTCATTTTGTTAAATTTTTTTGGCCAAAGTATGAAATACTGATTCACATCCCCCTCCTCTCAGTATTTATTTCTTTGGTTTTCAAAAGTATCTTTAGGAGGAGATGGTTTTTCATCTTAAGTAGTTGAAGAATTAAAAGAATGTGAAGAAGGTTTAAAATTGGATGAAGTTTGCAAACAATCTTATAAACTGGTGGAAGTGTTGGTTGAGAAGTAGGAAGAGAAGGAGGGATAACCAGATGAGGATTAGGTTGCCTATTGTTCCTCATATTATATGTTTAGATAACCTGATTATAACTCTCTTAGGTTATTTGTTTAGCAAATTCAAAAGGACCCTTAGTGGAATAACCTCCTTGCACAGTAGTAATTGGTTTTTAGGAGTGTAAAAAGTATCATTAGTATACAACCACCTTAAACAAAAAAAATAAGTTTTAAGATGTTGATAGGTTTGAGGAGTACTGCCATCATGAACAATAATCATAGGGTTATTACATGTTTCATAAATTCCATTCACATGATCATATTAATTAAATATGGTTTGGGAATATGTGAGGAAGATCTAGTAGAGATGAAACCCTCAAGTGGTTCATAAGGAGGATTATCTTGACCTTAACCAATTCCTCATGGATAGGATTATTTTTTAATTGAACGAAAGGGACACCCTCATAGAAGGTATTGTTAGTGATATCAAACCCTTATAGCCTACAAAAATCCTTACAAGAAAGGCATATTTAAGCACAAAGATCAACATCATTCCTAGCAGGGAGACTATTAAAAGAAGTGTTGATAATATTTTCTTGCACCAAAATATCATTATGGATAGGACAGATTTTGGAAAAGAGATAAGCACTATTCATAAATGCTTCTTTCTTTCTAGTGTAATCATCCTCTATAGTTTTCTTATAAGTAAGGCAATCTTTAGGAGAATGATTAATACTATCTGCCAATGCTTTATCTCTAAGAGAAATACCATGTATGGAATGTAAGGTGATATTAAGGAAGATGTTTTATGACATCACTCTTCCCTTATATATCCTTATGAGAGAGGAGCATTTTAGGAGAAAGATAAACATTATCCATCAAAACTTCATCCTTTGATGGGAGAGTTTTGAAAGAAGTATTAATAATCTTTCCATGCACCAAAGTGTCCTCGTGGGTATAAGGATCCTTAAGAGAGGGTAAATAATAACTATAAATGAAAGGATTAACTAAGTTCTCATCATATGCATAAAAGGGAACATCATGAACATCTTGAAAAACTCTTGAAATTGAACTGACAAAAGAAGATAACAACTCCATATACAATTATTCTCTAATGCAACAATGCATATAAATTGAAACACACACAATGCAGAAATCAAAACAAAAAAATTATATAATTTTATTGAAATCAAACTATGAAATGAATTTAGTTGTAAGTACATAAATCATATGAAAGTCGGAGCTAAGCATAATATATGTAGATTTCACCAAAAATCTAATAGATGGAAAATTAGGGTTTCCCAAACTTATCTATGTAAACTACCGAATGATCTAACTTTCGCATGCATCACATTAAAAGGAGGATGAACTCAATAAATCTAATGTAAACTCTAAGAAGAAGAGGGTTAAATATTTATTGAGGTACTATTCCCCTTTTGTTTGAGTTGAAAATATAATTGAATATATGTAAATTGAATGTCAAACCTACTGTAAGAAGGTAAATGCATGAGCTAACAACTTGAAAAAATTATGATAACCGATAATAAATTAAAAAATACACAAAAGTTATATAAATGGAAGGAGAATTTGATTGTGCACTTGTAATTGAAATCTAGAACTTAATTGATAGGACTAGGGCATGTAATGCGTTGGTCTAAAAATTTAAATTAAGATGCAGTTTGGGAGACATGTCAAATTTGAACCTATTATGGGAGGACTATGGCACCCCAAAGTGCCCTTGTCCTAGACTATGGTGCCTAGAGTAGCTTGGTCCAGGCACTTTGTGATGAAATATGGTCTTGATGTTGTCCTGGTCTTCCTGCCTCCACTAGGTACCTATAGCTACACTCAAGAGGAAAAAGTAAGGGAGTTATGGATAGGGTTTTGTCTTAGTTCAAACCCTAGGTTTGGAATTAATCCTAATTGAGATAGAAATTGAACTTGTTCACTAAAATGCAAAAGCTTACCTCCCAAGCACAACACTAAAATACTTGAATGTAAATGATTATACCTTCAATAGGTGATGCTATTTTCTAAAAAATAAGTCTTCCATGTGTTGATGCAATAATATGATAAATCACATAAAATATATCATGAAATCATAGATAAAACATAAGTTGATGATTCCTTGATGTATTTTGTTTTTCCTTGAATCAGATATACTCTTAAGGAAGAAGTAATTTTCTTTTGAATCGATGATAATGTTAGCATAAGATAAGATATTAAAAATGAATTGAGAAGGATTTCTTATATAGGGATTTCATAATTGAAATAACCATTAGGCCAACTTATAATTAATGAATTTTGAACCAAGTGGGATTTAGATAGGCTAAGACTACCTTATTAACCTATCAAAATTCAAGGAAAAAAGTGCGGGACTAGGTAGTATACTACCTGGTCCTCTCAACTTTTTTTTCATTTTCTCGATATGTGAGATAATATAATTTTAATGATAAATACAAGTTGATAGCTCAAACCAAGATGTGAAAATATGTGAAATTTGCCTTGAATATCAAACTTAGGGCAATGTTAAGATTAAATCATGATAAAATAATAAAGGGAACACCTAGAATTAATTACCCAAATAAGAGTGTGATGATGTAATATAGAGGCATAAGACCCATTATATTAATTTAAATCAATAAAGGTCCTATAATGCATAGAGGAATGGGAAAGACTAAAATAGGCATATAATTTACAACACTACTGTGGAGAACTCTGGGATAAAGTAAAATGCTTGATGAGAATGTAGTAAAGGCATAAGCAATATTGAATAAACCTTGTTGATGATGGGGTTTCTTTTATGAGCTTAAGTATGGAAAACCATTAAAATAGATAAAGTGATAGAAGTAGCAAAATGAGATAAATATAGTCACTTCTAGTGACCCCACAAATATGCAACTTGCTTCATCACCACTTTCAGTAAAACCCTAAATCCTCGACTGACTTCTTGGAGCCACTTCTAGTGATCCCCAAAAATTCCAACCACCTTGGGAGCATTTACAATTGGTTGTCAAAATTGAAATCAAGGTGAGAAGGTCCGTATAATTTATGAAAACATATTTTGAGGTGAATACTTGATGTTTTTAAGGATGATACTATTTTATATTGGTAATTTTTCTTAGAGTGAGTGGAAACACTTTGATATGTTAATTGAGAAAGTTGTATTAACACTTTGAAATAACTTCTAGTGATCCTCAAAATCTAAAACCTACTTGAGAGGATTTCCTCTTACCCTCCAATTCCATGACCAGCTAATGGAGACTTTCAATTTCTAGTCAAATCCATGACCAAATCTTGAGATGGCTTCCACTTAACACCTAAAACCCTATCTTAAAGGCATAAATATGTAATGTTTGTGCTACTAGAGATGAATGTTTTCAGTGTTTAAGAAAGAAAGTGATTAAATTGATGAAGAGATGAAAAGGGTTAAAGGAGGAAGAAGTTACTTCTAGTGGGGGTCATAATCCATGACAACCTAGTGGTCACTGTCAGTGACACCCCAAAGCATGACCACCTATGGTCACTGTCAACGACCACTCAAAAACCTAATCTTCTTCAAGCACTATCAGTAGAACACTAAAAGCTATATCTCATTGTTATCATTTCTATTGCATGCCCAAAATCCTGACCAAGTATATAGCACTACCGCTTGGTGAAAAATTCAATAAGTTGATGTCAACTTCCACTTGGGGTTGAAAATTAGGAACTTATTAGGATCATGTCTAGTAGGGGGTCAAAATCTTGACCACCATGGAACCACTTCCAATAACCTCTTGAATCCATGGCTAAGATAAATAAATAAGAATTGGGCTTCAAACACAAGAAACCTAGACTTGCTAATGCCATTAAGGAACTCATTAATAGATGGAACTGGTATCAAGGTCACCAACTAATGAAAGGAGTAGGTCAAACTTTACAATCGGGAAACATCCACATAAAGGAGTGCAACATGGTTAAGGTCATCACAACTACAAAGCAAAAAGAAATAATTCAAGATCAATGTAAGGATGATGATGAATGTGAAGAACATGATCAACATAATCATACACTCCCATAATTTAATTGCAACAGGTTGATGGGACATACAAAGAAACACTCAACATCATGAAGAAATCAAAGATATAGAATCAAGCATCATCACTTTGATATCACAAACTAAAGATTACTTCACAAAGACAAGGAAGGCATATAACAATGAAGATAGGAAGATTTCCTCATAAAATCCAAAAAACATTTCTTTGAGGCAAAGGTGATAAAGTCAGACATGATGATGCAATTTAGGAATAATACTCACAACCATCTCATTCCCTCCATCATCACTACAAGCACTTGGAAATGTTCAGTATCAAGAGATATAACTTAATCACAAACACTTGTGATGAGTTACAATGAGAAAGTAACTAAGGTGGCACCCAGTCATCACCAGCTCACCTTCACACATCAATATGTTCAAGGTGTCCAGATTCAGTGCATCTAAATCATCCAAGGTAGATATTTGCCACATGTGAGAATTTTTTTTGATATACCTATCCTTATTATCTTTTGATTGATAATACAAGGAAGGACATGTGTCCTTTTTATTGTATTTTTATAAATAGTCAGACATTAAATGCTATATAATGGGTATAACAAACTAGAATTAGGGTTTTCATCTTGTAATCTTAGGCATTGATTGTGAATCAAGCTGAGCCACTAATCATAAATTGCTATCTATATAAGGCTTAGTTTTCTCATTTGTAAATAATAATAGTCAATAGTTTAGTAGAAAACAATAATTAGATAGCAACTAGAGTAGAGTAGGAGGAGAAGTCAAAAATTATTGCCAAGCTTGTAAATAAACATATTTTTCATTGAATTTATGGTGGGATGTATTGTTTCTTCTATATAATTGCACGGTTTCTTGTTATATCGTCATATTAGATTGTGTTCATTAGATGGATGGAAGCTTTTGTGGATGATTAATGGTGAAATTCACATGTTTATACTACTAGTATTTCACTGATTGTGAAGTATCTTGCATGGTCAACTGAACTCTTTATAAGATTAACTTCAATTTCTAGTCACCCATTGATATGCATCCTATTGATGGCATCTATGTTGGTGGTGGTGATTTAAATATCATAAAATTACCCTAGAAGATCACAATAAACTTTGTGGAGTTGATGCTTGGCATGGCACTACCAAGTCTAGTTGAATTTCACTATGTCATCCATAGTCTTGCATTCCTAGAATTGGACTAGCTTTATTAACCCTCAATCATTTTTATCTTTTTTTAAGTTAAGTGAATTTCAACATTTTAGTGACATTCAAGCATTCAAATACCAACATAAGTCCCCCTTGTGATTCTAGCAAATCACATCACAATCATTGAGTCTATCCATGTATAAAGTCAAGACCTGATTATTAGAACCTTGGATTCACCTCGTATGATCATGGAGCTTAGCATAAGATGAGATTTTATTCACGAGAAGATAAGATACTTAGTATTTTATTATCTATTTGAAGGTGTCATAAAATTACCATAATAATCTCATGTATCTAACAACTACAAGGATGGATATAATGTTTACAATTAGTCTCATTTCCAAGTTCATGGAGTCTCAAAAAAAATTCTCATCGGCAAGTAGGGAAAATAATTTTGAAATATGTTAGTGGAAAAAAGAACTATGGAATACCCTACTCAAGGAGATATGAATTTAAGTTGATAGAAAACACTAATAGTGATTGTGCAGAATATAGATGATAGGAAGAACACTTTCAGTTATGTTTTCCATTCTTGATCAAGTGTAGTATCATGGGCTTCAAAGAAACAACCAATTGGTACTCTTTCATTAATTGAAGCGAAGTATGTAGCAGCTATAGGGGCATCTTGTCAAGAAATATGGTTGAGAAGAATGTTAAAACTGTTGAAGAATGAACAACAAGAGGCAACAAGGATATACTGTGACAACAACTCAACCATAACATTATCAAAGAATCTAATTTTTCACAAAGGAAGCAAGCAAATAGATACAAGGTATCATTTCATTAGACAACTGATCAACAATGGACAAATCTACTTGGAATATTTTAAGTGATCAAAAGAACAATTTGAAAATATGTTCACTAAACCATCGGGAAGGAGAATGTTTTGTGCGAAACAAACTAGGGATCATGGATGGTAGTTGTGATGAAGGGGGAGTGTTGTTAGATAGTAATCCCAAACTGTCTCATTTATTTCTCCATATAATTCTTTCTCTAGCTTCTATTTACCCAATTTTTTATCCAAATTAAATATAATTTAATATTTTTGTTTTCCATACTAAAAAAATGTTAGAAGAGTCTAGAAATATTATAGCGAAAAAAGAAAAAAAAAACTTTGACAATTTTTGGTAGAAAAATGTATGTGAAGTAAACATGGAAGAGCAGAAGTATTTTTGTATTGCTGTGATAACAGCATGTGCAAATAAGAACAAGAACAGTCTTTTGTATGCCAGGGATGTAGAAAATAGTTATTAGCTGTAGCAAGTGTAGGCAGATAGCAGAATATTTTATGAGAGTAATAGGGCATGAGAAGCAGTAATTATTTTGTTGCAGCCAACAAATGCAGTGGAGTCTATTTTGGATATACTCGAGAACAAGGAAAGGGCAGCAGCCATATGTCTTTAAATCGTAGATTAGTCTTTGTATGAGTTTTAAATTAGTATAAATATATATCAATTTCTGTTTTATCGTTGTGAAATCTACTCTGTGCTTTTGTTATTTGTTTCCTCTACCTCTTGCCATCAATTTGAGAAAAAAGAAAAACACATATTTCAGACATTGAAAACACAATACTTCACCATATCAGTGAGCAAAATCCAACAGATTGAAATGGAAAAAGTCTAATATTCCACATTAGTGTCTGATATATGCAGCAATGTACAAATTTTCAGCTTTGTTCCATACTACAACCAAAAAAAATATAGAAACTTAAGAAACATCTAGTAGAAGCAATTCTACACTTCTCGAAGCTTACCAATGATTTCTGAAAGTGTAGACTTTGACTCTCTCAACGTATCAACGCTCTGGAGAAGCTTCCTCCGCTTAGTTGTTGTTATCGGGCTCTCTTCGAGAATATCACCCATCTTTGCTGACTCTCCAGTCCCTACCACTTCCTTGACAATTAAGTTCACAATATCATTTTGAACCATTTGATGGAATGTAAAGCGAAGATGGAGAGGAATCTCGTCAGCAAGTCTCATCTTCACCATACTCCAATATGCCATGACACTCATCTTCATCTCAAATGCCGCTTCCAGCTGATTATGGCCTTTTGGCACTGTTTGTAGATTTATTTCACCAATTCCTTTAAGCATAACAGAGCTCTGATTCTGTTTTATCGCTTTCATAAAAGTTTTCCTCAATCCTTGCCAATTTTGCTGAGACTCCAAATAACCAGGATTCATGGTGAAAAAAATGGTCTTCTGTTTTTGGAGGCTGTCTAGCACAAACTGAATGCATTCCTCCTTTTTCCTGTCGATAAGAGCTTGGAAAGCTCTGCGTGAAGCTGAATGAAGGAGGGGATAGCATTGTGTTTCGCTATCAATAACACGACATACAACCTTGTCTATATATTCGCAAGCCCTTATGGCTATATCCCTACTTCTCTCTGACACAATCTCGATACGGCTTTGTATGAGACTGGCTAAAACAGAATGGGGTAGTGAGTTGTGAAGACTAATCCCTTGGGCTTCTTCCATTAATTTTACTTCTTCAGCCAGAAATTCACCAGGGGTTTCTTCGATTGCTGTTGATAGATCATGTGAATAGCTCTCAAACATCCTATGGAGGCAGGCAATACAGTGCATTTCAGGTGCAGCGGAAAACAGCTCAATACCCCCCTGTACAACAAGCTTGTGCAAAATACATTTGATAGAATCCATGAGTCTCATGAATTCTATCATGGCTTCTCCAGAGTTGGAGATATTGCGAGGCAAAGCATTCAGTTCTGACTGCCTCTTCGAAAGTGTTACATCAATATTTTTGACTATTTTGGGCAAGCGTTTACTGATACCTATCATTTGAATCTCTATAAGCTTTTGGGCCAACACAGGTATTCCAACCATAGTCTTGTCAATTTTAGAAAGGTCGGGATCTTTTGTGAACAGTTCATACTCCATTTGCCTTGCCTGAAAATTAGTTTCATTCCCAACCCTGTTTCTCACGCAGACATACTCAAAACCTATATTTACAGCATCATCTGTAACTTTCTCTAGTACACCCTTAGGTGCTTTATCTACCTTAGTGACAACAGCCAGTGTTCTTTCCCCCTTTTTATCTACTCGTTGGGACATTTTAATGGACTCACAGGCGGGGAAATCCGCAGCAGCAGGTAACACATTCAGTATTATGTTCTGCTTGGGAGCTATATATTGCATTATGATACGTGAAATTTGCTCGTACATATCTTGAGGCTGGCCATGCACAGGCACCCTTGATATACCAGGTAAATCAATCATGGTGAGATCTGGAGCATTGGGCTTGCATACATTGAGTGTTACTGGAGTGTCGCCAATACCCTTTCCTGTTCCTGCAATCTCCTCTGTAACTGAATTGAGTGTTTCTGCTATACTCGATTCTGCAATGCTGCTTCGTTTCTTTCCATTGTATTCAATAAAGATTTGACGTTCCTCCGGTTTGCAGTTCTGCAATCTCACGACAACAGGGACTCGTGTACAAATTCCCTGACCTCTTGGTAGGCTAATGCCTGTGAGAGACTCCAGCACACTTGACTTCCCAGATGACTGGTCTCCAATAACAACAATGCTTGGAAGATTAATACCTTCTTTCATTACTCCCAGACGACGTAGAGTGTCAACTGTATCCAGCAGTGGACGAATGCGCTCATTATAACTCTCACTAAGAGATAGGGTTTCCCCATTCTCAATGTCTGGACTGTCAAGAATTTGAGTCATATTACCTCGCTCTTCTGTGTAAGCCATGCTGCATGCATAAAAATATATAATTTTTAGAAAATGTTTGATATATAAATCCTCTAAAATTACTGCAATTATTGTGTATTGAAACAAAATCGATGTAGGGTAGATAACTCAATAGCTGAACACGTACAAATGAATTGCGTGTATTAGAATATCCACTAATTTCTCCCACGAAGCTCCAGATATTAATTATAACTGCAAAAAAATCAGAAACAATTAGGAATCTTCTAAAAATATCATGTTGCTATTTTTTAACAAATGCAGTTTTAGTTCCCAGAAGTTTTTTTGCATGTAGCAAAACCTGTATTCATTACAAGAGAAGTTGGTATCATTTGGATATTCAACATTTTGTGACTGAGTGTCCTTTGGTGTTTTGGATCTTAAGCAACCCACAAGATGGTGGACTTAGGAAGTGGAAGATATTACAAACCCTTACATCGTGAAGAGAAGGATATTTTTTATCCTTTGGAGTGAACAAAAGATATGTGAAGGCTTATATCTCATGAGTTTAGGAGCCACAATGATGAAGTGGTTGAATTGAAATTGGATGAATAACAATTCATACTTGACAAGGATCCATATTCTTGACATGCTTGGGAGCGCATCACTTGTGGGATTTGAGGAAAATATGGAGTTAATCAATTCATGCTTTGAGTTTTATGTTTCTGATTTCTCACATTCTTTTGTTGAAGAGCATGGTATTTTAGTGGATTCTAATTGAGGAGCAAGTTGTTTGATGTTGAAGAGTTTGTAAGATATGCTATTATATGTGAGACTCAAGCTATTATTTCTCTATCATCATATTAGCAAAGGAGAGCTTTCAAATATGCGCTACTAGAAATATTTGTACATTGGATATTTCAACATTTTACTGATAGTGGACACACCAATATTGTTGTACATTTTGTGTTGGTATCAAGCTGCCTATTCATTTTGATTTCCAAAGAGACCATAAACTTCAAATATATGCCTTGTAGCTTGACTTACCAATTAAAGCTAAATTCAGTAATACATTGTTACTTGGGAATTGCTGAAAACATGCTTTGTTTCAAGACTTTGGTTGCAATTGTGAAGCATCTAGAAAATATTTCAAGTATATATCAGCAACATGCACTACAAAGCATAGACTAAACTGCCATAACTTGTCATTGATGAACCTCACAGCATGCAGATTGCAGCCAAATTATGTGTGCAATTAGCAAACAAGAATAATGATTGCCTTGAGGAAGCAATAATAAGGAATATTCATCAGCACTAGGGGGCTACTCCTCAGTAATAAAGGCAGCAAAAACATTAATGTTTATTATCCTAACTAATTTATGGGCCACGATCCTGGGAACGACACAATTAGTATGGGCAGCCTTAACAACATAATTAATTAATGTCAAGAAGCATTTTGGAATTATAGCAAAGGATAAAATGTAATGATATGAGTGATAAAACAATATTAGCTTGAATTTTATAACCATTTACATGTCAAAATATTAATATTAAGTATAGACATAAATTTTTGAAAATAAACTTCACATAAAAATAAAAATATCCCCTTATCAAAGTTTTAGAGGGTGCATCTCTTCTCTTAGATATAGAAATATAAAAGGAAAAATATTTTATTATAGAAAGAGGCATGAAGGGTGAATGGAAAATAAGAAGGAAACTGGAATAGAATAATCAATAAATATTATCTTGAGTCAATGTTAATTTGAAAAAATGTTAAGTATATTATTAGACTGTGAATAAATAGATGCATAGATATACCTTACAAAAAGTATTGATATTAATGAGTAATTTGAATGCTTCTCTTTGCATAAATATGTAATAGTAGATTTGTTAACAATCGTTTTTGAATCTTAGGAGAAACAAATTTCAAATAGGAAGGATGATCAACCTTTTGGATTCATGAGAGATGAAGGATGACCAAAATTCATCCTTCTTATCAAGAATGCCACCTAGAAATGGAATGGACGGCCACTATTACATGCTTATGGGTTGGAGGGTGGAATGGACCAAAACTCTTTCAATTCTTTTTCGCTTGATTGAAGAGGATAACTAGCCTCCAAGATGAACTTAGGGATAGAAGGTCAACCCACCTTCCATGCTTTTGTAATACAAGGGACACCAACATTGAGATTAGAGTTTGACAATGTTTGTAATGAATTCCTAATGAGGTTATTGTAAGAATTTACTTTGGAATGATTATTGCCTTAATTGGATTTCAATATGAATGATGCTTACGTGATATCATGATGTGTAGGAATGCTTAGTAAAAATAGGTTTTGTCATGGCTTATGATTTAATGTCAATTTCTAGTGACTAATATTGTGTGAAGGGCCTAGAATAGGAATTCCCTTTGAAAGATGATAATTTTATACTCCTAAATATATTGCATTTCTTATTTTAATTAGAATTGTGGGTTTAAGAAAAAATTGAAGAATAACCCAAAAGGGAACAGTACAATGAGAATCAAAGCCTTAATCTTACTAGCCTACTAGACAAACCTACTATAGAAATTATTCAATTAGAGTTAGCTAGTTATCCCTCTTCTAAAGTAAATAAAAAATAAATTCAAGTAGGTAAATATTACACTTCTATATGTGTGTGCCTTTCTCATGTATGCTTTATGTCTTGTTTGTATGCTTCATGACTTATGTGTGTGATTGTTTTCATCGATTTATTTATATTTTTTCTCTAGGTTTCCAACATGTTTTACTCCATGTGTGTTTATGATTACTTTAGGCTTAAAAATTAATTTAGACTGTACTAGAGCTTTAGAATATTTCAATGAATCCTGTTCTCATTGAGAATGTTAATAGTTACCTTAAGGTTGATATATCATGGTGCTTAACAAAAGTATATAATTAACATATCTAAATGTTCCATCATGTTTATAGGATAGGTACGAGTGTGGTGTGTGTATTGGCCACAAGTGAAAATATTTTTTAACACTTATTAATGTCTAGCGTGAATAGCATGCCCTTGTTTTCCTTTTTCTCATCACATGTAAAAATATCAAACCATATAATGAACATGTTGGCATTGAGAAAAACTTAAAATTTAGTAGAAATAAAGAATTAGTACTTAATAAATTAATATGACTCTTCTCTTAGGATGACCGTTAATAAACTACTCAAGCAATTTCATTCTTAGCTCTCAATGTCTAACCATGTGATCCTAAACTATATATAGGTATCTAATGCTTTAATGCTTTTATAGAGAGAGAAAAAAAAATAGCACGTAAAGCCTCAAATAATTCTATTAAAAGGCCTTCTAATCTAATAAAATATATTTCATGAGAAATTCATTCATGAACTACATGTCAATTATATAATATAAGCACTACCACTTGTTTCAATCATTTTCCTTCACCACAAGCAGTGCACTGTCAAATGCACAATTATATATTGGCTCCACGTTTCTCAATATTAATTATTCCCAAAGGAATAAAATTACTTCTATAGAAGGAAGAAAAATCACTATCAGAATCTCATTGTCAATTAAAAGGATGACCTTAAGAAACATTTATCATTTACAAATGCTATCATATTATCTGGAGAATATCAACGAAATACAAAGGATTTCAAGGTGTTTATACCATTTGGTAGATATCTGAAAATAGAAATGTTTCAAGAAAATAACCAAGGCGATGGTAGACTAAGAAGTGAAGAATAAACGAATTCAACTATCGTGTCAAAAACTCGGTCATCATTCTAGCCCTGAACTCCCATCTTTGTGTCTTAAAACAAGTCTACTTGTAACTCCTCTATCATGAATGTCTCATTTTTTTCAAATCTAAAATGCAAGAAAGATATTCCAGTAATACCTCTGTGATAACCTCTATAAAAGATGTATAACCCACTCATTACCCTCAAAATTATAAACAACATAGAAAACTAAACTATCATGTTTTGTTGATGTCATAAAATTATATTTCATAAAAAGATAACAATATATTATCACACCAAACCTAAAATACAAACAATTATTTAAAAATAATTCTGTAAAAATAATTCACTAAGGATCAAAGTGAACCCAAATTAATTACCTAACATATACAACTATACCAGTGAAAATATCTTACTTTGTGTTAGGGGACATCTTTTTTCTCCATGTATCTCTACTCTGAAAAATTAAATTTTGTGGCACTTTAGATTGTTGAAACAAGCTAACAAAGCTTATTGATATTTCAATCTAGTTCTTAACTCATAAAATCATCCTCAAGATTACATCATATGCTCTACATTTGACCTCTATTTTCAAGAAACAAACAAAATTTAGCCAATGCCCATCTACTATTCCATTATGCATTCTTACACCTCTAATAAACTACTATCAAAACTATGAATCCAAACTATAAATAGAACTTGAAAATGATTACAAATATATATGAAAGATAATAATTTTAGAAAATATCTAATTGGTTTGGTTACAGAATGTGAGAATAATGAAATAAACCAAAAAGATATAAATTTCTTTTACAAAAATATTATAATCCTCGTATTAATATGTCTTAAGATTTCCCTTGATATAATGTAATGTGATATCCATTATATTATGCAAAAAATTGGGTAACCCAAATAAGTCTTTTGAAAATATGTGTGCTCCAAACGAAAAATTAATTTTAAGATTCATGACATTTTGTCTTTTCTTTGTAAGGATGAGAGAAAAATTATTCTAATTCATTTGATTCATTATGTTGTTAAGAGTTATTAACAAAAATATATCTTAGTTGAAATTAGCAACTTGAGATAATATCAAACTTGCACAACAAAAGCTAATTAAATCACAAGGAGGGTTTAATAATTAAAAATCTCTAAGGGTTGATTTCAGATCCTAATATTGATAAAATATTTAATGGACAAGATATAATCCACCATTTCTTGATGAAAAACAATCTTGGGAAGTGGACACTATCATACCCATACCACTAAATAGCCTCACAACATGCAAATTGTAGCCAAAAGATTTGGGCAATCAAAAAACAATAATAGTAATTGCCTTTCGGATGAAATAATAATTAATATTCATTAAGACTATGCGGCAATTCAATGAAAAATTATGGATATGACAACATTAATATTTATTATCTTCACCAAGTTATAGGTGATGATCCTTGGAATGACACAATTAGTAAGAACAGAAATAACATCATAATTAATTAATATTACCTTTAGTAATACACAATATAAAGTAGCACTTTAAGTTTGATAGAATGACATGTTCTCCTCAGAAAACAAATTTCTATTCAAAAGACTACAACTCTTCACTTGGATATAGAGGTATAAAAGCAAAGGTGTTTTATTGGAAAGGAGGCATGAAGGTTAAATAGAAAAACAAGAAGGAAATTGAAATAGAAACAACAATAAATATTATCTTTAGCTATAGTGTCAATTTGAGATAAGTTTAAGTGTATTATTCAATTATGAATAAATAGATTTATAGATATACCTTATAAAAATTATTGATCATTGTGAGTATCTAAATGCTTATTTTTCTTATAAATATATAATAATAGAGTTGTATAATAATACATTTATAATTTATGAGAAACAAATTGCAAATACCTAAAGGATGACCAACATTCATGCTTCTTATAGTGTATACCACCCAAACATGAAATGGATGGCCATCATTCCATGCTCATAGTTTTGGGGGATGGAATGGACTAAAAATCCTTCTATCTTGTGATCTAAATTGAGGAGGACAACTAGCCTCTCGAGTGAATAAAAGGGTGGTAGGGTGACCCAGCTTCCATTCTCTAACAATATAAAGTCAACCAACCTTTAGATTGTGGTTAGAAAATGTTAAAAAATGATTTCATAATGATATATTTTTAGGAATGCACATTGGAGTAACTATTCTTTAGTTTGATTTCATTATAAAGGGTGTTTATGCGATATCATTATGCCTACTAACTCTAACTAAAAAATGCTATCATGGCTTATGATTTAATCTCAATTTCTAGTGACTAATATTGTGTGCATGACCAAGAATTTTATTACAAATGGAATTTAAATTATCAGATTATACTCTTAAATGTATTACATTTATTATTTTAATTGGAATTATGATATAGAAGGAATTTGAGGAATAATCGAAAATGAGACATTACATACACCTACTTTATTCTAGTAATAAACATTAAAGGCATTTTAGAGATGGCAACACAAGAAGAATCAAAGGGTATTGCTAAGGAAATCATCCCATATCATTTTCTAAATAGTTCATATATTTCATGTTATTTTTATTTTGAGAATGGATCTTTAGGAAAGAGGCAATATTTGGTTCTCATGTAAAGCATGGGTTTCAAGGAATTTGATAAAATGAAGTTCAATGGTTTAAAAGAGAGATTTAAAAGGTATGATGCTAACCTTAATTTGAAAGAAATAATATTGTATTTGGTTTATGTTAGAAAAATGATGAATAAATACTAAATTGAATGGATAATCTATTAGGTTTTCTTTTAAGGGACTGAAGAGCCATGGAAAGAGTGATCTTGTAAGATGATGTAAGATGATTTTTTATAATGAATTACTATTGGCATTTTTCAAACTTTGATGGTATTTCCATCATGTTTTTTTTTTTGTTGATATATTGGCCACTAAATTTTAAATGAAAATGTGAAGGATGTCAAATTTGTGCCAAAGCACTTCTAGGAGTTCATCATCTTCGAAGAGAAAAAGTTATTATTTACCTTTTGGATATTTAGAGTACCATGGAAGGAATTTTTTTGTTGTATTATTACTCTTATTATATATTTTAAACCCATAACATCAGCATATGTTTCTAAAGTCTTAAATTACAGTTTTCAAATGATAGTGAAGTTCTAATTAGAAATCCAAGACTCCTTTTGATTTGAAGAGAGAGAGATTGTTTTGGAAGAGTTTTGAGGAGGAAACAATCAACAATTTCATTAAGTTTCCTAACATAATAGAACATACCATAAAAAAATTATGCTTTCATGTTGAAAATTTTAATGTGAAGATCCGATTGTGCTTGTTGAATGATTCAAGAAGTTCATAGTCTTCCATCAAATTTGCCTTTATTTTGCAAAATCAATCTTTGGATTTTGGTGGATTTTCTGTGACTTTATTCTTCATATGTTTCATTACTATTTCCAATGATACTCTAATGTTGTATAAGAATCTTTCAATATAGGCAATATTTGTAGTACTTTCTGATATATCAAGCTAACTCTCTCCAAAATTCCAAGGTAATGAGTTATATGTTTCTACAATTGATAACAAATTTAATGGTGGATAAATTTTTTATTGTTAAAAATATTTCTACTGCATAAATCAGATTTATATCTTTGATAATGGTTGAAATAGATTTTGTTATGGTTTTCACACACATAGCTTTAGAGAGAAGTTGAAGAGAACAGGTTATTAATCCAAAAAATTACAAATATTGATATTATCGTTAAGTAATAAATAAGGAGCAGGATTTTCCACATTCAATACCATCATCACAATATGATAGAGAACAAGTTCATTTTCCTTGAAATTTTTGCGATGATTGGGAGGAAAAATCAACTTCGCATAGGTTCATGATCACGGTTTGTTGTCTAGTATGAAATGTGTGGTTATTTTTGCATTAATAATTTGGATCATTCTCATTTAAATTGATTAAGGAAAATAAAATTTTGGGAAGGAAAGACTTGTCATATCACCTTTTTATAATTGTCTAAAAATAGTCATTTAGTAAAAATAGTAAGTTTGTAGTCCAAAATAGAAAATTAGCACTTTATTATTGTTTTGGAAATATTAAAAAAAAAAATTGATTTCATTGAGATTATAATATTAATTAAACACCAAATATATTTGATATTTTTCTAAAATTGGTGCAGGATCCTCTTCTAGCCTATTTTTTGCATTTAGTGGTTATGCCAAGCCAAAACAAGTGGCACAATGCATTGGGACTCAAATAAATAAGAGGATACCTAGCACCAGATTTTACATTCATTAAATGAAATCAAATATCTATTTGGTCATGGTTTTTAGGTACCCAACTATGAATTTGAAGGTTTTTGTAATAAAAAAAGTTCTTGGCTATTTTGCATCATTCTTGATTGCAAATTTGCTAAGCTTTTCCTTGTTTCTTTAGTGTTTGATAAACTAGTGGAAAAAGAAACTTGTGAGATGCTCATTGTTTCAAATTGATACACGGTTTGGAGGAAAATGGATAATAAGATTAATTTCATTCAAAGGTTACCAATGTCTTTAAGGACTTGTAAATTTCAACAATTTTGTAGTTTTGTCTTGTAGGAGGAATTTAGATACTTTTTCGTGTCCTGAGTGTTTCAAGATTTTGTATGGTCCTTTAGGATGTGATTTTATTTTTTCCCTTATTATTTATCTTTATATATTCTTAATATTCTTTCAGATGGGTTTCAGAGAGTTTCTAGTGTATTTTTGGGTAGCTTGGAGGTGATTAACACTTCCTATGCATATACTTTTTCATAAATTTAATTTAAGGGAAATGATTTATTTTCCATAAAAAATATTTAACCTAAAATTTGATATAAAGTGACTAAATATTTTTAAATGGGGGGGCCTCTAAAGAGGACGGAGCCCAAAATTTGTAAGGAATTTCAAAAAAATGAAGAGGTCTGAGATTTTTTCTACAGAGCAGGTATGACACCCTTCTTCCTTTCCATGAAAGGTTATAATAGAGCCTTGTGGGCAAGATTATACAACTCCTAGCAGAATGGTGAGGTGTCAATTGGCCATATCTCATTTTTTATTTCATTCGAGCTCATTGTGGAGTTGACTGGGTTGCAAAACGAGAGAAAGAAAGTTGAGAAGAAAAGCTCGGGAGATTAGAAGCACTACATAAATAAATTCATCAAAAAAGGAGAGAGGTCGATGGTGGTGCAAAATGGGTATGCTCATTTTTTCCTTGCTAATCCCTATTCTATTGTAAGATATTTTTTTATGAAATACTTTACCTTAGAAGGATGTTATACCTCTATGTACAACTATCATTTTCCCATATTGAATCACATTTGGCTTGGTGATAGAGTAAATTTGCCCTATTTTCTTTTCACTTCACTTTCTAATGACACTAATTCACTGCTCCACCAAGGGCTTTTATATATCATGTATAAATATTACTTTGATCATTCCCTTCATCGCAGTTGTTTGTTTACCCTTCCTAGGAATTCTAACCCTAAGGATGGGGCTCATAGCTCCTCTATTAAAATTGAGCTTATTGATACTAACCCCCTTCCTTCACCCAACGATACACCTACTATCAAGTCTAAAGGTAAGAATAATTGTGTCAAGAAGGAACTAAAAAACCTTGGAAGTGGCTCTACTTAAAATCAACCCTGACAAAAGGAAACTTAAAACCCCTAAAAACAGCCCTGTTAAGGCTAGAAAGCTCAATAAAGACCCTTCCAAGAGGAGTATCACCATAGACACTGACTTACAAGATTCTGAGAAGCAAGAGGAGGATATACATGAGAATGAAAATAAGGAGAGCGCCTCTAGGGAGAGAAGGTTGTCCTGTCTCCTGGCCAAAGATAGAAAGGTCAAAATTGAACCCAAAGTGACTACACATGAACTGACTGAGGAATTTACCATGAAATATTATGATGATTCCTCTAACGAGGATATATAAGATGAGGATTTTCATGTCGAAGAGGAATAATAGGAGAATAATTACAAGGAGAAATTGGAAGAGGAGAGTGACTGTTTGGAGGACAAGGAGGATTTTGAGCTGGTTTTTGTTGATGTGTTTTTTATGCACATGTGAAAAGAGAATAAAATACCCAAAAGTATCGTATCCTCTCTTGAACAAAGCTTCTCAAATGTTGAATATTGTTTTAATGATCACTTGAGGCAACTCCAAGGTTTTGGTATGTTGAGTCAGGATGTGTGGATAAGCATAGTTGGTTGGTGTGATTGCTAGTATCACAAAGGGACTTATGTTGAATTTTTGAATAGTTGAATCGTTGGAACTCGATCATTTGATGTTGCAATATGGTGATGATTTTTTTATCTTAAACTAACTTGAATCAAAAAAGGGGAAAAGATGAGGGGTTGATAGAGTCTATTCTAAGACCTAGAATTTAAGAAGATAGATGAATGATTAGATGGAATCCTATCGAGTGAGGTCTCACCATCAAACTGAACAATTTGACACAAGCTTAGTGCAATCTTCTAAGAACGTTTCAAATATGTTCAAATCATTACCATAAAAAATTTCTCACCATTCAAGTTAACACATAAACAATGGATGCATGACAATTTGAATTTAAGCCCATATCACTCCAGTTGACCATGCAAGGAATACTTACAATCAGCAAGAGGCTAGTGGTATGGAAAAAACAGATTCCACACAAATACATTAAACAATTTATTCCATTCAATCTAATTGACATGAAAATAAATTGAGAAGTAAAGGTCATGTGAATTGTTGAAGTTACAATCTACTTCACAATAACTTCAATGAAATCAATTGTTCTTTACAACAAGGTTTTGACAACAATCTTTGCCTTCTCCTAGTCTAACTTCATTTCTAATCTAGTTATTCTTCTATAATCTATCTATTTTTCAATTGTCTATTAACCTTTTCAAAATGAGGGGATTGAGGTTTATATTGATATCTCATTACAATGAATGGCTTAGATCAATTTGACATCAATGGCGAAGATTTTACAATGAAAAACCTAATTAGTGTTGTTCCAATAAACTTGGTTCTATCCAATGAAATAATTACAACACTTTGGCATGACCAATAGATAATGAGGGTAGGCTCCTCAGATTTTGTGCCCTCATGGATGAACTTGGTGCATTGATTTTGGACATGCTGAGGTGGAATTCCTCTGATTGGTGGGATGATGACTAGGACACCACCTTTAACTTGCACTTTGTAGGTTTGATGGATCATAATGAAGGAATATTTCTTAATAATCAATATTATCCAGCTTGATTAGTGATGATTAATATTTTCTAAATTTGATTAACTCTTTAGAAACTATCCTCTTGAAGGATTGAACCACGAAAGTGTAAGGTATAGATCTTGGTTTTGAAGTATTGGTGGGCCTTATAATGAACTCTTGATGTCACCACTATTTCTTTTATTTGGAATTCCTTCTTTGTGACTCCCTAGTGCTATGAGAGAAGTTTTCTTCTTCGTATGATGATGTAGATATTATAATATTTCTCCTTTTGCGTTGTAATCACCATCCTCTCTCATCTACAAAACAAAATAAACATGATATTAAATACATAATATATAACTTTGATAGTTCTTCTAAACATTATATATCCCTTGATTTTATGTGGTTTACATGTTTGATAAGAGGACTTGGAGAGATTTCGACTTCATGGAGGAGAACTTGCAGTTGTTTTTTCGCTCATAGAGAGGAGCTCTTGAAGTTTACTCCACCTTTGATGTCCATGAAGTTACCCTTGTCTTTAAACTAAATCTCCTTCATTTTCTTTGATTAAAAGAGCTCACCTTTAAATATTTTAGTCATTCATTGATAATAACATGACGAACTATCTTTAGGAGAGGTCTCTAAAGGAATTTTGTTCTGAGAGCACTACTCATCAAATTCATCGTGATTTTGTTTCACATGAAATAATCTTTGAATATTCACCATTTATCTTCTCCACTCAAACAGACCTTTTGTTTGCATATGAAGTTCACTCTTGGAGGTCATCACATGACATTCTCCTTGAAACTCACTCTCAAAACATGAAATCCTCCATTTTCTCAACTCATGAAGTCACTCCATTTTCTCAACTCATGAAGTCGCTCCATTTCTTCAACGCATGAAGTCGCTCCATTTCTTCAACTCATGAAGTCGCTCTGCTCAACTCATGAAGTCACTCCATTTCTTTAGCTCATGAAGTCGCTCCACTCAACTCATGAAGTCTCTCTATTTCTTCAACTAGTGAAGTCGCTCTATTTTCTCAACTCATGAAATCGCTCCATTTCTTCAACACATGAAGTTTGATCCTATTTTTGAGAACATGAAGTCACTCATGTATGTTGAAACATGATGTCACTCCTCTCCTTAAGAACATGAAGTTTGTTTCAAGTTGAATTATTTTAAATCTTCTTTTCTCTCATTTAGGAATAGATAAAATACACTCATCTCATTTCAAAGATGAAGTTATCTCATGTAGGTGAGTTGTGAAGTGCGCTCATCTCCCAAAATTTGTGAAGTGCACTTCTACACCTCCAAACATGAATTTTGCTCCTATCAGCTACGGCATGAAGTTCACTCTCATCTCCAAGCACATGAAATTTTATTTCAACCCAAATTGGATCTATTCATGATAATGACTCGCACATGATCCTTGGGAATATGAAATAAACTCGCTGTCACTTAGGAATTCATGAAGTAAAAAAATTCACTCCACTTAGCAAGCTTATGAAATTAGTTCTCCATGACTAGAACATTAAGTATGCTCCCATAGGTTTGAAGATGAAGTATGATATTCATGCCTAAGACATGAATTTCGCTCCTATCATCCATCATATGAAGTTTTCTCCATTTTCCCAACTCATGAAGTCACTCCATTTTCTCAATTCATGAAGTTGCTGTATTTTCTCAACTCATTAAGTTCACTCCAAATTCTCAACTCATGAAGATTTCTCCAAATCATCAACTCGTGAAGTTCACTTGTGTTGTTGAGTTCATGAAGTTCATTTAAAATTGAATCCATTCAAGGTAGGTGCTATCAAACATCCTTCACTCCTCTACTTTCAATTTTGCTCATGTAGGCTTGAAGGTGAACTCTTCTCATGTGTGCCTATTTATGAAGTTCGCTCCACATTCGCAACTCATGAATTCTCCCAATTTCTTAAAATCATGAAGTTCACTCCAAATCTCCACTCATTAAGTTCATTCCAAATCCTTAACCCGTGAAGTTTTCTCCAACTCCTCAATACATGAAGTTCACTCCAAATCCTCAAGTCATGAAGTTCACTCCAATCTTCCAACTCATGAAGTTCGCTCCATTTAATCAACTCATGAATTTTTCTCCAAATCCTCAACTCATGAAGCTTGCTCATGTGGTTGAGATCATGAAGTGGATTTCAAATTAATACTAAACTCTCTTTTTCTCACTTTCACTTACTCTCCCAACTTCAATACATGATAAAAATCTCAATATGAGGTTTTAGGATGAGTTTTCACTCCATGGGAGAAGTGAAATAAGTTTTCTACATAAGGGGAGTACATGATGTGGAGTTCACTCGTCAAGAGGAGCACTTGAAGTGACCCTCTAATTAACAATTATCATGATATCTAGACTTTGCAAACTTACTTGCTTCACACTAATGCAAGACTATCTAGCTAACTCCTAGCCATTTGAGCGTATATACCTCTCTAATGCAAAAGCTAATAGCTAAGGACTCTAATAGAACCTAGAAAGTAGGAAAAAGTGAGGGCACCCATTTGCAATGGGGCAATGTGTGAATACCTCGCAATAGTTTCCCTACCCCATAACTCTATGAATGATGTGGAAATGGTGTCCTACTCTCAAGGGTCACCCTTTGGTGTGGAGAATCACAACACTAGGAAGTTGCATAACCAAATAGTCAGAGTTATGAACCGTGAATCCAAAGTTGAAGATTACAAGTAGGGATATGAATAATTGGGAAATTCCTTAATCTCTCTATGTTCCATTATTAATAGCATAATGAGGAAAGTTGTCATCAGATTTGTCTCCAAGTAGAGAAGGATGAAGAAGAAAGTTAAAAAATTGTCAAAGCAAGGAAAAATGGATGAGGAAGAAAAGAAAGAGGATACAATTCCCTTGGAGATCTGGAATGAGCATGTGCAAAGATTGGAGTAGAACTAGAACCTCATCAGGGAAGACTAAGCTGATGATGTTTTTCTTTTTTTACTAAATGGTGATTTTAATTATAGTTAGGTGTAGTTATATAATAAATTTCCTATGAATAGGCATGTGTGTCGCATGCCTCAGATTCTTATTAGAATTATCTTCTCTCTTAAGTTTAAATGGACTCTTTTTATTTAGTTGTTCATAGTTATCTTATGGATAGATGGTTGATGGATCAGATCAATATGTTTAGTTATGTTGACAAGATGATTTTTTTATTATTTCTGAGAGAGATTGGTATGGTTTCTACTACTCTACCTATTTGATGCTAGAATCTATGATACTTCTAATTTTATTGTTTCGTAAGGGTTTAGGGCCCTCTCCCTGCTAACGTAATATTTGATATAAAAATTTTAAATAAAAAAAAATAGTTTGAAGATTTTATCCCAAGTTTGGGTTGTGATTTCTATCTCTATGCTTCATTGTTTCAATAATCTTGTTTCAAAATGGATGATAATGTCTTATTCATGAATCAGATTCACTTATGTTTAAGGATCATTAAAGTAAAAATTTAAATTGGTTCAATTTTATGCTTCTTAAAAAAATAGACAAAGGTTCATATTTTATAATCAAAGGCATTACATATCATTTATTATTATCAATTATAAAATATGTCTTTCTTCTCAAAATATTACCATCAAGAAGTAACTTTGACTATAGCCTCAACGTGATTGATAAAAATGAAATGAGCATAATAGTAATCTTGTAGAATAGGGATGCTAGAGTTTTTAGAAGAGAATATGTAGCTACAACATATATAATAATACATACCATTTTGAAGTAGCCATGAAAGCTACAACATGGCACAAGACTATTAATAATTATATACATTGCATCCACCACAAAGATGGTTCTATCTATGTGATATCAAAACATGTTGTCATAGCCTTGGAAAAATTGACATACGATTATTAAAAAGAAATCAACTTTATGGAAGGAATTTATCATTTCCAATATAACTTGCAAAATAGCTAGCTCTTTGGCAAATAGAGGAAATTTAATTTGAAAGAGAAACAATTTGAATGTGTTCGAAATATTAAAAACATTGTGTAAAATATACTTTTAATTCGACAAATATGATGGAAGGAAATGTAAATGATAGTGTAGTAATTTCAATGTTGGTCCAAAAAGTTCAATATGCAAGGTAAATCAAGTATCAAGTGTTGTTATGGATAAGGTCATTTCTTAACTAGTTATTGGTTAGCACCTATTCACACATGTTTACTTAGAATAGCTTACTTGTCACATGACACAATCATATAATATTTCTTATGTTAGTTATTGCTTCTTGATATCCATTGTTCTTTATTGCTCAAGTTGCAACATTCTCATGTGTGGTTGGATAGTTTCTGGGTTGATCTATTGAAGTGTGGCAGCTTCATGGGTTCATAATTTCTCCAACAGAGTATCAGAGCTTCATCCAACTAAATTGTCTTCCGATCAAAAAATTGAGTAGTTGATAGGAGAAATTCAATGAGTGACTTTTTCATTCATATTCTCCCGGCTAGGTTCGTCGTTTTCAAGTACTTGATCAACCTTGGCAGCGACATACAAATCTTACCTGCAGTGATGCTTATATGTTTGTTGCAGCGATATCAATCTTTTTTGAGGCTTGTGTTTGGTGATTTTCTTTACATATTGGATGCTTCTAAGATTGGAGCAATTTTATTTCCTCCATCTGTTGCATTAATATATTGGGCTAGAAACATTAGTGGCATCGATCCTTCTAGTTGCCTCCTTTCCACAGTCGTGTAATTTCAACAAACATAACATTAAATTAATGGCTACATTGACCTTGTAAAAGAAGCATTAGTCTTTTTTTTCCAACAATGATACCTTCTTCAGCCATCAGTTGATTTTGAAGTCAACATCGATTATCAATTAATGCGATTTTGTTGAGAGGCAGTGATTTTATTAGTGGTATAGGACGAACTACGATTAATATTTGATAAAGTTGATTCACTTACAGTTTGTGTGATTGTTTTTCAAAGAGAATGAATTTATTTAAGCTAGAGGCATTTTTTTTAAATACTAACTGCATCATATTTTTTAGGGAACCGTCAACTTTTTTCATGAGCAATGCATACTCAATGCTAGGTGTGATTTTAATTATTCTTCAGTCATGTATAGAGGAGGAAAAATATTAAGGGTTCCGAAACTAGTTCTATTTCATTTGCAAGTTTGAGGTGGCAGTTCATGGCTGTGAACATTCATTAAGGATTGTGAGCAGCGTGTATGAACGATTGCAATATAACTCAGCATGCCCATCTACATGCTACAATATATATTTCTTTGGCTATGACAATTTTCTTATTGGACTAAGATATATCTTCCAAGGTTGCGAACTATTTTGAGTGCTTATTTGGTGACCATCTATTTATCAAAATCAGTAACTTCCAATGCCAGTCAATCATCATCAATCACTCTTGCACTGTCGATGACCAGCTCTTCTCATCCGATCAGATCATCAATACTTCCTTGATTGAAATTTTGCAGTTAGACAACTATTTGTTTTTGTGAAGTTCATTCCTCTCAGCAATGACATTATACTTACAACAACAACATCAATATACCTACAACAGCATTGATATACCAATATTTATTAGAAGTAGACAGTTATTTTTTGTTCAAGGCCATGAACTCTTGATGGATAGATTGTAACGATATTCAAAAGGTGGAAAGATTTGGCACCGGTAACTCCCAACATCGGTAAATCAACATCGATCTCTCTTGCAAGCCTCACCTACTAGCCCTTGTCAATATCTTAGGTTGCTTCTTCTTCATCATATTTGAAGGCTTTGGTTCTATCTCTACATTTTTTAAGAATATCATAATATGCAATGGAAATATCAATTCATTCTTGTTTGAAGAGGGGGAACTACAGATATAACATTCTAAACCATCTTAAAGGGTTTTATTTATTATCATATTTGTATAATCTTGTTCCCTTACTTAACAAACTTCATCAAAAATTTATTTGGAAATGCAATAGGGAATCTTGTCTTTAGAGTTATACTTGATTGTGTAGATGATGACATCTTGGATTCTATTGTTGATTTTTTATGTCCGCATGCTCTTTAGACTAAACTTTGGGAGTTATATGGATATCCTTCTTCTTAGCCATTCTAGGATGACCTTGATGTACCTCTTCATTATTCAACAAAATTAATCCATGATTGTAATCCTTTAGAGGTCTCTGATACTTCTGTAGAGGTTGATTTAGAGGTTCATAATTATTCTTGAGAGATAGTTGTTGCACCTTTAGTTTTATTGATCTGTTCTCCAAAGTCATTGATTGAAATTTTCATCATTCCTGATCAACAAGACTAACATTTTCTTTTGCATATGATTGGAAAGAATACTTTAATATATTCATCTTTACAGATTATTCTTTATCAGTTGGCTCATAGTTTTATCTTGTCACTTTCTTGTTTGGCTGGGCATGTTCCTTAATGGATTGTAGCATCATCATCTTTCATGGACAAAGAGGCATATGGATAGTTTTCAGAGATACCATTTCTTCATGCTTCTCTCTTTCATTTTATATCATGAATGGGAAGCATCTCTACATATAAATATAGCTTTGTTTCTTCCTAGGATGAGATAAGTGGTTTGTATGCAGTGAAGCATGTTTCTCCATCCAACAGTTACCATTCTTGGAGATGATAATTGATTATGGGGGAATACCTAATCTCTCACTTTTTGTCTTATGGTGGGGCTATTGATTGGATTTGCGTGATGGATGTAGTTCCAAAGGGTATTTATGTGGGACCTCCACAAATCAAATATCATGCATATCTCTTTCTTGGAGATGAGTTTTGTCCCATGATATTTTCTCCTTTTCTCTATTTAGAAGAAATTTGTTAGATGATTAGTTGTGCATGGGTACCTAACATGTCCTAGTTGTCAAGACGTATATATTGCATCGTCATATGATATTTCACTTTTCATACTAGTTTTTCTCACTAAGTTGCACTTTAGGGGTTTTTTGGTGTTAATAATGTAATTTCTTAACCAGTTATTGGGTAGCACCTATTCACACATGTTCAATTTACTTGGGATAGATTGGTTGTCACATGACATAATCATTTAATATTGTTCATGTTATTTATCTTAGGTTTCATTCTAAATAGAGATGAGTTAGAATTATGAATTTAATTTTGTTATAGGTAGTTGTAACTACTCCCTCCTCACTTCCCTATATAAGAAAGCTCATTTATACATTCTAATATATCAATTCATAGAAATTCATTTTAGGTACATCTCAATAATTGGTTCTCTATATGCATTGTTCTTCATTGCTCAATGTTGCAACATTCTGATGTGCAATTGGATAGTTTCTTGGTTGATCCATTGAAGTGGCCATAGCTTCATGGACTCATATTTTCTCCAACATCATGCAACCTAGATGAAATGGCATAGCCATCAAAAGGAGAAACCTATGTTGAAGATCATTAGAGACTATGGCACAACAAAAAGGTGTTATGTATTTTCTATGTTTCCAAGTTAGTATTTCAATCTTGATGTATCCATTAGTAATATTGTACAAAATGATAAATCAATTAAAGACCAAACAAAGAAAAATTAATAATAGTACATGCATGATCCGAAGAAAAAATATTTTCTCTTGAAACTAGCACTCAAAAATAACAAAGACTATTGTAACTAAGTAGAAAAATAAAGAAAAAACACATATTAGTTGGGAGAGGATTACACCCAATATTAAGGTAATGAAAGCATATGTACCCACACCCAACAAGGATAGTGCCCAAAGTACACATAGTTAGTGAAATAGATGATTTTAGTAGTTCAAATATTAAATGTCCCTAAATTGGTGGATAAGGATAGTTGCAGTTGAGAGGATTTTTTTTACCATGTGACATATATCAATAAATAATAGTTCCTTAAATGGATCTCACTAAACATAATGAGATGCTTTTTAAAATTCCTACACAATGAGACATAACTATAACTAGGAATAATGATGGCCACTACTAATAAGGAGAGCTCTAGGTAGGCAATGATACTTTGTAATTTGTAACTATGCGACAATATTAAAACCTACATAAACATGTAATTTTGAGTTAAGAATAAATTTATTTAACATGCATCAATGATAAACAATGAAAAGCAATCATAAAAACATTGAGAGGGGGTGAATCAATATTTTAACACATTAAACTTCTTGAAATGAAAAGTTTTAGAACTAGAAACAACAAAGCCAAAGACATAGAATTTTGTCTCATGGACAATCCAACAGAGTAAAAAATATGGTATCACTAATCCAAATGTGAGCTCCAACCTAGTACAAAGAAGTGATCAAAAACTCATTGAAAAGAAGAACCAACTTTAAAATTTTGACAAAAAGGCACTGGACCTATTCAAACAAGATGTCTAAATATTGAGAATATATTCAGCTCATACATAGTTGTGAATTCTCTCAGTGATGCTCATAAAATGCACTCACCATTTATAGACTTAAATTAGTAGGGTTTCCTCAAGAAACCTCCATGATAATACATTTTCTAAACTAAAATTAGACCCTTGAAAGAACATAGTACTTGACAGTTTCTCCTTACATGTCAACAATTTTGTATACCATTGACATAACCATGTGGCTACTTTAGTTTCTAGAACAAATCTAAGCGAACTGGGGAAACTTTGTAAACTTGCACACAAAACAAAAAAATTATGTGTCACACAAAGACACATAGCAACTCAGGAATACAGAGACAATTGTAAATCAATTTTATATAAAATTCATCTTTTCTTCCACACAATGTAGGAACATCCACCAAACTTCCTTGTTCATTATTCACACAGCAACTTAAAACCACTATATCTCACTACTAAACCAAAACGCACCATCCTTTGACAATGTGTAAAAACTTCTTTTCCAGACATCCACTCACTTCTAAAAACATTACCGAAGATAACTGTGCATTACGCCCCCAGAACTTGCTCCTTCTACATATTCCTCACAATAATCAAATTCTAAAAGGAATTTACTATATCTCTACCACAACTCCACGATACTTGAAATTCTGAAAGAGACACGCGACTACTAATAACCTCTTCATCATAATTTTTGCCGAACTCGAAAAAAATTATCTTCTACGTTACTTCCACACTTAAGACATCTCCAACCATTTTTTATTCACCTCACAACTTTACAAAGACTCGAGGCAAAACAATCACCAAATATGGACTTTAACGACAACTCTGAAATACTCTAGAACACCTGATAGAAAACCGACCAACAATTAAAAAAAATTCCTCAAAAGAAAATGGACTCATTTAAATGATTATCTTGAATTAATTCTAGATTACTATAGTGGCAATAAATGACATGACTCTTGAAAGGAAGACCATAGTCAACAACTAGAAATATGTTAAAAAACCAATCAAAAGATTCATTTAAACGCACTTCTTGTTGCCAAAAATATGCACAACACACTAAATTCAAAATCCTCACCACAGTAATCCCTAGAACCATTTAAAAAAAAATTCTTGAACGTGCTAGTCTCCATGATTATATTTTCAAAATGGATGAATAAAGACATCTATAAATTTTATTCATAGTTCAAAGGCTACAATTTCATTAATTTTTTTTTAAAAAGGCATCATAAATAAGCTCCACGGATGACTTTAATGCCCAAAAGCGTGATTGAAAGTTCCACAACAAGCTGCCACATACACACAATAAAAACTGAAGCCATTGGTCCAAAAATGGGATAAAGATAAATTAATTTATTCCCCAAACACTCATCTCTAAATATGAACAACCACGTATAAAGTTTTGTTGAAAGAAATCAACAAAACTTGATTTCAGAAATAAACTCCAAAAATAGTCGAACCAAGGTAAACATAGAATCCCTTTGAATT
>NC_081411.1:299130072-299152072 GCF_030272615.1 Cryptomeria japonica
TGATCCCAAAACTGGTAAGTCATTAACTCTTAATGCAAAGAGGTTTCCCATACATTAGTGTACCAATGCGCAGATGAAGAATCTTTTTTGGTAGAGGTGGTGGATGGTCTTTGATGATCCACCTTGTAATAATTATGAGGTGCCATTATATTTTTTGAGAAAAATATATTGTGAGTTTGTGCTCAATGTGCAACCAAACTATTTTGACATGAGAGAGTTTCATGGTATAGGTGGTGGCTCTGCCCAAGATAGACCTAGAGCCCGTACGCGATTATCCGCGAAGAGTCGCTGCCCCCTAGCACCCAAACCCAAGGTGCATCAGGTTGTCCCATTAGAGATGAAAGAGTCGATGGAGCTACAGACTCTTCAGGCGGCCACAACATTGATTGGTGCCATCATCCAGCATGGGATGTCATTAGCACACCCTATTGTATTGGATGATGAGCCATTAGAGGGTGACAAAGAGCCCATCGAGTATATGTGTGTTAGTTGCTCGGGGATATGCTCGGGGATAGATGATGCAGCCAATGCAGATGGATACTCATATCATTTGTGCACGATTTATGGTTGTAGATGTCAAACTCACATGGTTGAGGATGTCATGCTGACAAATGAGTTGATGGACATGGTGTTTGCCCATGAGCCACAGACACAGGTGTGTTGATTTGAATTCATAACATTTTATTTATCAGTCACTTTAAATTTGTAATTACATAAATGAATTTTCATTTATACATCGATTTAAATTAAGACAAATAATATGCATTTCAGGATGCAGCAACGGTATCCCATACACCTCCCCTAGTTACTATAGCTGCAACTTCAATGCCTAAGGTATAAATTTTGTAACATGTTAAAATAGAATAGTACACTTTGAATTCAAAAAGTTACAAGATATACTAACTATCTTTAATGCTTGGTCCAATTTCCGGTTTGTAGGTGTTGACAGGGGACGAAATGTCCCAGATTGATGACATCACGCTCTCAATGATCGATTTTGACCTACAAGGCTATACGGTATCATATTTTGTACAACTCTTTTTATGTATTGTTTTGATGGAATATGCAAGTCATTTCATTTTAGAGTTTAATTTATTATCTGTACTAATATCTCATGTTAATTTTGTGTTTTTTAGGGTACCCCATCTGCGTCTAGGGCTCGTCCTAAGAAAAAGAATTCCTCGAAGATGCCAAAATGTGTGAAGAAGGTAATTGAACACATTTTTAGTTGTACAATTGTTTGAAAATGTTGAAATCAAGTATTAGTTGGGGTTTGTAGATTGATTAGTGTTTTTTGTCTATTTTACATGTACAACAACCATTGAGCTTTGTGGATATGTTGAATGCATCTAATTCACCCGCGGATCAAGAGAGGGCAGAGGTATGTATCTCTACTTTATTTTCTTGATTTCATAATTATATGCATGCTTTCATGTGAACTTGTGATATATTATAATCTTATAATTTTTTCATACAGGAAATATCCATACCTACTTCATCAATGGTGAACCCTCCTCCTTGCACTGGAGAAGCATCTCAGGATCCAGTACACTTTTGTTTGATATGTAAAATTAATTGTTTTTAACCTTCAATACTTATCATTATATTAATTTTATTTAATCTTTGTACAATTTTTGTATAGGTAATAGCAACAGTTTCTACATCGATGGGGAGTCATCCTTAGTCCATTGGAGAAACATCTCAGGCATAGGTACATCATTGTTCTCTATATTATAGCTTTTAAGTATTTTTGATATATTTATTTTAGTAAATTGTATTAATTGTACATTTATCTACAATAGACTCCTTCGTGGTACGGCCATAACGTGGATCCATTTAAGTATGTCTTCAAGAAAACTCCTAAGAGTGACAAGGAGAGGAGAGCGAAGACATTAGCTCCTGGATCAGCCGATGAGGTAATCTACATTTCACTCGCAAAGGAATTAAAGTTAAATGCATAGTTATGTTGTTAATTGTGAACTATTTTCTACAAAAGAATTCTAACTTGGCTTTTGAATTGTGGTTTTGCAGCCATCTACAAATTCCCGTACTACACCGAAGAGGCTTGATTTTGATGATCCGCCACAAGTTTAAGATCTTATAGTGTTAGTTTTGGTCATAGAATGACCAATACATGTAGATATATTCTACATTTTTATTGTATATCGATTTGGACATGGCATATGCCACATTTTTGTAATACTTGTATTGACTTGGCAGACATGCCTTTATATATATATATATATATATATATATATATATATATATATATATATATATATATATATATATATATATATATATATATATATATATATATATATATATATATATATATATATATATATATATATATATATATATCGATATTCGATCTAATAAATGTGTAATGAGTTCATTATTTTGTATTCATTGTATTTTGTGGTTCTCCGTTTATAAATTTAAATGAATATTTGCATATGTAATCAACAATATGAATATAAACAACAAAAATATATGATATTAAACATTGCAATCGTGGAATATGATTTGATCAAATTTTTAAAATGTTGAATTAACCCTACAAAACTCCTTGTATTTGGTGGCTGCCCTTTTATAAATTTAAATGAATATTTGTATATGTAATTAACAATATGAATATAAACAACCAAAATCGACAATATGAATATAAACAACAATGTGTTTGGTGCGAGAGCACCCTCACGCTCGCAATGGTCAAATTTTGTTCGTTGTGTGCACAAACCAATGTTGCGAGTGTGTTTGGGTGGGCAAGTTTATGCTAGGCATGCCCCTGTTGTGCATCCAAAAGTGCCAGAACATAGAGAGTCATACTGTATTGGTGCGATCTCTCAAGTGCCCTGAGTCCAAAAAAATGTCAAAATTTGATGGACTATTTCTTCCAATCTAGGACACATACGGTAGATCGCTTTGATCCCATGAGGTCGCGTGAGGATCCTCTACAATTGCCTATCTCGGGTTTTGACAACTCGGAGCCATTTTCAATTAGTAGCATTTTTTCGCCTACTCCAAAAACCGTCAGTTGCTTGCAAGGAAAAGTTGTAAGATTGGCTAGAATTGATTTGGTTCGTCATATGCACAAACGGACATCGTGAGCGCGTCCGGGAGAGAGGGAGAGAAGAGGGGGGAAGGGAGGGAGAGGAGAGGAGAGGGGAGGGGAGAAGGACAGAGAGAGAGAGGGAGAGAAGAGGGGGGGAAGGGAGAGGTAGAGGGAGGGAGAGAGGTAGAGAAGAGGGGGGAGGGAAGGTAGAGAGAGGGAGAGAGGTAGAGGGAGGGAGAGAGAGAGAGAAGAGGGGGGTGAGAGAGAAGAAGGGGTATGGAGGAATGGAGAGGGAGAGAGGTAGAGAGAGAGAGGGGAGAGGGGGGTAGAGTAGGGGGAGAGAAAGAGGAGGGGTCTTAAGGGGTCACAGGATACCATATGACCTCTTAGGAAATAATACGACCTCTAATGATGCCTATGGGTTCATATTGTGGGCTAATAAAATGATATATTAAATTTAAAGTTATGAATAGAACATCATACAACGAGACTCCAAGAAAACAAACAATGAGGCTTCATTAAAAAGCAAGTGTAAGAGCTTGACCTAACCCTAAGAGTACTGCCTAAGTTCTAAAACATATGATGCTATTAAATTTGCAAGGTTATAAGACTAATCTCGATTGTGACTATAGGAATTACACACTTGATTTCTTTCATGGGTATGTACCGTTCCAAGTTGCTTGACAAGTGATGATCATCATATACTACCACTACCATGCATACAACAAACTTTAACTTCTTTAGGTGACAGGCGTTGTGTAACAACATGGGAACTCTCGCATACCCACCACTATCATTCTACAGGACATCATCTGTGTTACTTTCCCTCTTTCTCTTCCTACCCGTTGTTTTCTTCTGAAAAACATATTGCAGGTACTCTAACTCACCATATTGCTTTGTTGACACTATTTTCCACATCTGCTCTGCTCATTAAAAACACATTTGAGAAGAATATTGCTACAGGTTTCCTTGTTAGTCACGGTAATACACCCGTGGTTCAATATCAAACCCTATTCCTCCTATTCAATAGACACACAAAAATCCATCAGTCAATTTTTTTAGGAGAGGATACATGATAAAAATCAAAGAGGAAGTTGCAGGCAAGAAATAAATTCACTTACTTCTATAGAAGTGCAGACACAGTTGCAATGGGGTATGGAGGGAGGGAGGGAGAGAAGAAGAGAAAGAGGGATGGGGTATGGAGAGAGAGAGAGAGAGAGCTTGTATGCATTTGAGAGGGGGAGACAATACACTTACATGTGTATATATATGTTTAATATATTATATATATACATATATTATATGTATATAAACATATTATATATACAATGTCATATTATACACATTATATATTACATATATTATATGTATATACACATATTATATATACAATATCATATTATACAATAGCGCGTACGCGCTATTTATAGTAAATGTAGCGTGTACGCATTGTTTATAGGGAAACAAGCGCATACGCGTTGCTTACACTATAAGTACCTTGTACGCGCTTTTTAAACCATAAGTACCACGTATGCACTTTTGACTGTTTAGGCTTGGAAATAGGCCTGGATGACAAAGCTATGGATTGGAAGTTTGATTTCCCTCCATTTCTCTCATTTTTGACGTGTTTTATTTTATCAACTTGGTTTATCGACTTTGTCATCATCAGGTTTACATTTCATAAAGTGGATATTTCTAAAATTTCCACCATATTTTCACCCATCTTCTGAGCTTTCTAACCATATAATTTGTTTTCAATTTGAACAACAATAACATATTATTATTGAATTTCTTTTACTAGTGTCTCCATAGTTCTCACAGACATAGGTGCACCATTTTTTGAATAACTTTTGATATACTTATCCAAATTTAAAAAAATTTATATATTATTTTAGTGCACTTGATTCTTTACAATTTAAAAAAAAAATTGTATTTTCGATTTGTTTAGTGCAACTTATGCTTCACGCACGAACAGATACCTAATTTTCAGGATGTGCTCGATTGGAAAAATCATAAGAAAAAAAATACTCAACAAAAAATTACAAAAAAATACACATCTTCTAGTGCTCACTCTTATCTATCTTTATGCCAAAGGATTTTTCAAAATAGAAAATCTAACTATGACTTTTTTTATGCGCACGTCAGACACTATGTTATGTTTTTCATAAAAAATCAGGCTCAATTTTTTTGTTCGCGAAGGATTTGACCCCCTTAATCTTATCCAAATTTGAAAAAGTTTAGTAGTTTGGAAACTAGATTCAGATTAATACAATATTTGTTGTTTGATTATCTTCATATCTTGAGTGGATGACTTTCAAATTTCGCCTCCAAGTTTAGGTTCACCTGATTTTAGAAAAAAAAAAAGTGTCCACATATAACCCCCTTTTTTACCACCATCTTTGTGCACTTACCCATCTTTTAAATAACTCTTATTCATTTGACATGACTACAAAATGTGAGAATATTTATTTGACGTGACTGCAAAAATGTGAGAATATTTATTTGAGACTGTTAGCTAGATTGTTAGCTTGGAAACAAATCTGTCGTGTGGCTCATAGTATTCTGAGAATTGCAAGGGAACAAATTGGAAATAAAAAATGTGCATTACCAAAGATTTCCCAAAGCCCAACAATAAGAGGAGTGTGGTTGAGGGATGATGCACAATGGGTTTTGTACACTGATTCAAATGCTAAGAATATCGAGGAAAGCATAGCCTCTGCTGCTCAAACTGTGGACCTTGGGATTATTAGGTCTACTGTTCATCTAAATGGTGACCACTAAATGGTAGACCTAATTGCATTAAAACAATATAAAGTAAGGGAGATAAAGGGGGTAGGGAGAGAGAAAGAGTGGAGAGGCAGAGAAGAAGAGAAGAGAAGAGAGAGGAATGGGGTATGGAGGAAGGGAGAGAGGGGGAGCATGTTGGTTTGTAATTCTTTTAAGCAATATTGGTACTACTTTTTATATTGTAATCATGGTTTATCTTGTCACCTTAGGATACCGTATGACCCCTTAGGACGTCATATGTTCCTAAAGGGTCATGTGGTAATATGTGGGGTCATACAGTGGCCTATGACCCCTTAGGACACCATATGAACCCTTAGGTGTTGTTATGGGTCATGTAATGTGTTCTTAGGGGTCATATTGTATCCTACCACCACCATGTGATGTCATTATGGGTCATATGGTGTTCTAAGGGGTAATGTGGTGTCCTATGACCCCTTAGGTGTCAAATTTTGTAAACAGTATTGACACTGATTTTTTATATTGTAATAATGGTTCATCTTACGACCTCGAGACACCATATGACCCCTTAGGACATCATATGCTCCTAAAGGGTCATGTTGTGTTATATGGGGTCTAGAGAGAGAGAGAGAGAGAGAGAGAGAGATGGGGAAGGAAGGGAGGCAGAGAGAGAGAGGGAAAGAAAAGGGAGGGAGGGAGATGGGGGAAGAGGAAGGCATGTCACGTGATGTCATTAGGGGTCATGTGAGGTCCTAATTGAGGCACACATGTGTTACAACACCATATGACCCCTTAAGACACCATTTGAACCCTTGAGATATCATACATGGTTTGAAGAGGTCATTAGGTGTTATGTGGGGTCCTAAGAGAGAGAGAGAGAGAGAGAGAGAGAGAGATGAATACAATACAATAAGATATCAAAAACAATATATATCAATATACGTACATACACATATACAGATAATACACATAAAATATCAAGAGGCAATGCACATACACACACACATATGTGTGTGCATATATATATAATATATAATACATTATATATATTATATATTATATATTATATATATATACATTATATATATATATATATATATATATATGAAATATCATATTTTACATATTATACATATACATATATGTATACACACACCCACATTTTAAACACAAGTAGAAGCGCGTATGCACTATTTTAGCTTTAACACTGTGTACGCACTACTTATTGTAAAGACAACATATGCTCCTAAAGGGCCATATGGTGTTATGTGGGGCCATACAGTGTCCTATGACCCCTTAGGACACCATATGACTCCTTAGGTGTCATTATGGGTCATCTCATGCGTCCTTTGTTGACATTGTGTTGTCATTGATGTCAACCTGCATTTCTTGGTATCGGTATAGCAGTACAACCGGTATGGGAGAATAGTTGATATGCAGTCATTGATGTCGACTGGTATAACTATCATGAATATCAATTAGTAGTGTGGACAGTGAAGCCAACCGTGAGAAATTTAGAGTCACCGGTGAGTGATTTGAATGGGCAAGCTTGTGACCGGTAGTGTTTGTTGTTGTTTGAACTAATGAAGGGTCAGCAGTGCAACCAATATGCTTGTATCATGTCAACTAGCAGGTTTTCCACTGGATCAAGAGAAGATTGATAGAGAGTGTGCTTCTTCAGTGAGCAAGGATGACATATGGGAAAGTTACCGAGTCATATGTCAAGTTGAAGATGCATCTACTCCTCAGGGATGTCACATTAATACCGGCAGGTGACATAGATCCTTTCCCACCAGTGATTGGCAGAACAAGTGCAAATGTCCATCTACTCCTACTAGTAAGTGGTGATACTTTTCTTATCCCACAAAATACATGGCATTCTTCATAACTCTTTGGGGTAAGACAATCAAAGTAAGCAAAGACTGGATGACTAATGTGGATGATGAAGAAGCCTCCTGGGTATGAGATCAAAGATGTACATCGGATCAGCAAGTGAAGTCAAGATGTGTTATCGGGATAGAGAAGGAAGATTTGAGATGATGATTTTTCCACCTTGACAATCCAGTTGAGAGGAGAATCGGTCAGATGAAGAAGGATGCAAGTGAGTCTACAGTTACAAACATGGAGTTACCAAAATGCAGATGGTGAGTGGTGTTGCCATAGTTGCATAACTATTGGAGATTGATGGCATGGTGTCATCAAGGGTATCACTGGTGTGCAAGCAAGAGAGTTGTCCAACCATAAACATATCTATCAGTATATTAGACAATCTGCATTGTAGACAATTGATATGTTATGTCAACTTGTGAGAGGGGTAAGTGCACCAAGATGGTGAACAGAAAAGTGGCCACATGCCAAAAAAAAACTAAACTTTACATAACCCGTGCGGGTTCTAAAAATTCAAAAATGTGCTAGGCTTGGTAACACCAAGCCTAGAGAAAAAGAATTTAAAAAAACAAAAGTTCTTGAAAACCCGTACGGGTTTTCTAATTAGCCTAATCCCCCTCTCTAATCATTTGAACAACCCTTAAGAAAGGTCACTTCTCAAAACAACCCAAAAGTCGTCAATAACCATTTAAGGCTTTGTGTCTCCAACAAGCTAACATCAAAAGTCTTCAATAACCATTAAAGGCTCTTACAAGACCATAAATGGTTAACTCAAATTTAACCTTTGGTTAGAGACTTTCTCTCTAACTCAACCATCCTTTAACCCATAGGTCTCTTCAATCATTCATTGCTTTGACCATGGTTATCCCTTTTACTCTTGCACAAGAGTTTATCCCTTGGATAATAGATTTATCCAATAACCCAACCCACATGAGATTACCCTCATGTCTCCTCAGGCATTAAATTCTCCTTCTCTCTCCTCTCAAGCCCTCTCATGTTGACACTTGTCATCATGGGATTAGGCTGAAAGCCATCACATGGATCCCAAACCCATCAATCTTAACCCTTCACAAGCCCACTCAATCTTAGCCATTCAATCAACATTTTTCTCTATAAAAGGACCTCATTCCCCAAGCAAAAAGAAGGATTGGAGAGCATTTAGAGCATTGTTATTATAGTGAAATTCACATAGATATTAGGAGCTTTCTCATAGAAAACCTTTTACACTTGCATAAGCATTTATTTTTCATTTACAACTATCTTGAATCTTCAAATGGCATCCATGGATAGTGCTAAAAGTTGAGAGCTACACTCATTTGGGACTTGGAGAGGAGAGGAAAAAGGAAGATCTAACATCATCAAGCATAGGGGGGAGTATTAGAGTTGTCTAGTTCTTTATTTTCCTATTTGCTTTGTTACTAATCTTTCTTGATATGCTTTTGAAATGGATTTATTTTCATGTTATGCTTATGGTTGAAAGTTTACTAACATGATTTCTTAATTGTCCACTAATCCTGTTTTCATAGCAGCACTTCTAGTTACCCTCGTATCGGTGGACACATAAGTTGCTTTCTCATCTTTATTCTTTTTTCCTTTGACACTACTAGGTTGTGCCGATGCAATCCTTTCCTGATAAGTGCCCAATCTTTTCTTCTTTGTGTCCTTAGGAGATTCCCAAAGGTTGTTGGCATAACCGATTAGTAAGTCATAACTGACTTCATAGCTCATTTCCTCCATTTCTTCTTCTCTTGATTCAATAGCCTCCATAATGCAAAAGTCAGTGGTCACAGTGAAACAGATGTCTTTTTCAAAGTGTTTCACCACTTCATCTGATAACCTTAGTCTCATGCTCATCTTCTTTTAGAATTCATTGAAATACCTGTTCATTGCAATTAAGAAAGTGTTCTTCATGGCCTTTATGCTATTCTTCATTTGGGTTGTAACCGGTGTATCCTTAGACCATTGTATATCACCAATTCCTGGAATGAAATTCTGAAAGTAGAAAAACAGACCGATAAAAGTTTCCCATATTTAAACTTCTAATTGTTGTCCTTCTTTATTGATTCTAGATTCAGAATCAATTGACTTCTCATCGCCTCGCATAGATCATATTCTGCATCTTCTTTCATCATCTTGTAGGCGGAATGCACAACAATAGATGGTACACTGTTCATCCAGTTAGAATGAAATATCCGGTAGCCAATAACCATTGTTGCAAACTTGACTCCTTGATCTGCAATGTTATTGACTGATATAGCATGACCATCAATAGTGGTCTTTGTCAACTCAATAACAGTCTGCTTTGAGATTTTCCTTAACTTAGGTACTTCACCAGTTTGGCAGAAACCTGTTACTGCATGAATAGCCTCCTTTGTGATGGTGTGAGACCTATCAAGATACATGTTCCCTCCATGTAGATGACTGATGATAATCCTAACATGTTCTTCCTCAATATCTTCAAGAAAATAGACTACACTATGAAAACCCTTTTCATAAACCCTAATATATTCGGGTTTGATCTTCCCGCTCTTATCGCACAGAGACTTAAGCTGAGAATAGATTGTCAATGACCCTAGATCCTCAATTTTTCAATCTATATAACTTGTCAAATCACCTTTGATCAAAACACCTTGTGGTACTTGAGATAATGCATTATAAGACTCTATAGTATTCATTCCCATTGACTCCATAACTTTAGCAGTGATAAAAAGACTATCTGCTGGTGTAGACGATGATGCCATTCTAAATAATCTTGATTCGAGAGAGGGATTGACAAAAATACCTTATTCACTTTGTGCTACTATGGTTTCCGGTTTCTCTCTCATTTGCATACCTGATTCACCTTTCCTTAGCTTCAAATCTAATTCAACTTTTTGATCCGTAGCACAAATCCATTCTCAATCTGCTAACAATGCTCTATTTTTCTCTGCAAGTGCTCACAAATGCTTCTTTGAATGCAATTAGGTTAAAAATGACTCAATGAAACTTTCTTTTATTGTCTTACCCATTGCATTTATTACATTACTGATAGGGTAACAAATCCTAATTACCACTTAACAAACTTGCCTATATCGGTAGGTATACTACCCGGTTGGTAATCCTTAGAAAACTGATACATAATAATATAAAAAATTCTCATATCTCAATTCAAAATATATAATTTTCTTACTATACACTCTTCAAGGGGTCCAGAAATAGATTTACTGATATGGTCCCCCTAGGCTTGTTGAAAAGCTCAGTTTACCGGTGTAGCATTCTCCACACTATGTGAAGGATTCGATTCTTCGGATGGCTTGTCCTCACTTTTCTTCTTCTAAATTCTATTCATCTCCGCTCTGGTTTCTTCAACATCAACCTTCTTCTTTCCTTTTTGATCTTCAGAGTGATTTTACAATTGGTTCTTCTTTGTTCTGCAAAACTTAGCAATGTGACCCAGTTTGTGACAATGATAGCAGGCCATCCTAGATGCTCTCCAAGGTCCTGCATTACCTCTTCTAGTCCTTCTTCTACAGTTCATAGCCACATGTCCATAGTTATTGCAAATTGTGCAAATCATATTTGTTACCTTCTCCATCTCATAGGGACTAAATTGGTTGACATAGGGTTTTTGCTAGTTCATGTTTCTTCGGTTGTCATAAGTCCTTCTCCAGTCACCGATAGGTCTTGGATTCATGTGAGGTGCCGGATTGTTTTCTCTATATCTGCATTCAACTGATCTATGTCCATACATATTGCATGTGTAACAATGACCTTCAAATATTCTAGACACATATCTAGTATTAGCATTATAGCCTGTGTTCTCATTAGATATGCTTCTACAAACATTAGCAGTATGTCCAGGTTTGTGACAGTTAAAAAAAATTCATTTAAACTTCTTCTTACCTAATTTCATGCCTTTAGATATCGGTTTGTCTTTTGATGAAGTATCTTTTGTTTTAGAAGACTCACCTTGCTCAAATACATATTGAATCCTAATCCATATGTGTCACCTTTCATCCTCTAAGATTGGATTTGTTCATTCAACATAGAAGAGCTCTTGTTGAATTTGTCAATTTTCCCATTAGCCTCAGTAAGCTCTTTGGTAAGATCTTCATTATGCTTTGTAAGAGTCTCTCTAAGAGATGTTGCCATTTCAAGATCTAATTGTAATGCTTCCTTCTCTTCTTTCTCCTCAAGCCAATGTTCATGCAAAGCTGCACTCTCTTGCTTGGTCTTAGAGATCTCATGATCTTTCTCTTTGATCAGGTTTTTAGATACCCTCCTTGCTTCAAGTTCTTGACTCATATGGATTGTAAGGGCTTCAAGTTCTCTCCTCAAATTAAGTTTTTCACCATTTAGTTTCTCCACTTCTTTAGCCAGTGCATCAATGTTGGCCTCATCTGAAGAGCTGTTGTTAGAGATCTCCAATAATTGCTCAATTAGTTCTCTCCTCTTTACTTGTGAAGCTTTGAATCTACCTCTCAGGGTTTCTAGCTCATCCCTAGTTTCATCAAGTACTCTAGCCATCTCTCTACAACTCATATCCCCCACAATGACTTTAGGGTTTCCTTCCAAGCAATTAAGCCTTAAGGAAGTTAGGCTCTGATACCAATTGATAGACTTACAAAGCACTGAGAGGGGGGGTGATCAGTGATAGAAAAAATAATAACACTTTAATCCCAGACTGGTAAAAACATTTAACCAATTCACTTATGACTTTGCATCCAATCCAAAGTGTTATAAAAGCATTCACAACAAGTAAATCATTCACCATAACACAAGTATTTATACGTGGAAAACCCAACTGGGAAAAACCATAGTGAGATGGAACTCACAACTTAATTATCTGCATAATAGGTAACTGACCCGTTAAGGTCTACAGCAAAGCCCTATTAGAAGCTATACCTGGTTAAAGGTAACCTCAACGGAGGATTTAGATCCAAGTTAATGAATCACCTTGTTAGAGTATTTCTATAATGGAGCTTTTTAGAGCTTACTCGGTTAGGAGATTTAACTGTTGTAGTGATTAGAAAACAATAGGTGGTATCCTCTAGGAATAGCACATTTTGCTTGTATAGATCCTTTTCTGCTCACTCAATACTACATCACCGACATACTCTGTAAATCCTTCAATAAATCGCATGAAGTCTAACTCATAACACAACTCATATCTTGCATATGAAAATAACTCATCACAATGTCTTTTTATAGACATTAGATTTCATGTCGGCTCAAGAACCTCAACACAATTTCCTAGGTTCAGTGAATTTGGACAGTCTTCCATAACACATCACAAATCACCGCCAAAAATGTCAGTTGGTGGTAACACATCACGACCGGTGATAACTCATCACACAATCTATGAAACTGGTTGGAACACCGATACCAGTTGAGTGTTAACCGCTTCCAACTCACATATCGATTGTCTCCATTCTCCTCCTTATCTCTCTTCGATGCATCTCAAAACTGGTAATAGTAGAATTGACCAAAACCGATTGCCTTAACTACATATACCGGTTTAGACACCTCATATCAGTTAGACTTAGTCTTTACAAATGATACCGGTTTGACCTAACTAAGACAATCAAAACATATGTGTGCCATCAATGACAACACATGAAGTCATCCAATACAAAAATCATCATCATGCCAACAATAAATCATTCACTTTATTCATCTTTGATCAATACGTAATAGATAGTAAATTAGTGTACTTCCCTAATCACTCATTAATCTAGGAAAAATCTAATCTATATTATATATGTGAGAATAAGATCCTCCAATTTTGGCAAAATTATATTTTATAAACATTTCAAGAGAGGGGGATAGTTATTTTTCAAAATCTACTAAGAACATGTGTTAATCCTCCTACTATTGAGGATGACTTATTCCACTATTAACTAAACATGACAACTATCTTAACAAGACTCTGAATCCAAATTGGATTCTTATTCAAAACTGTAAACAAAAAGACAAGAATTTCCAAGAATTCATGCATATGACTTAATGAAGAATAACTCCATTATCCTATGAGCTTCTATAATTCCTTCATGTATTTATTCTTCAAGACCAAGTCAGCAAATATTCATAACAGCCATTTTTTGGTTGGTATCCTTCTAACTTATTCCACATAGGTAGTAGGGGCAAGTTCTGCTTTGGCTACAGGTTGGCTACTAATTCTTAAGCTACATTTTAGTATCATAGAGTAAGTAATTATCCATATTAACACCATTTACAATATATTAACATCATATTAGCCATGAAAATACACTAGCATATTCATTCATCACATGTCATATATATCATTAATTAAGTCAAAGCATGGTTCAAGATATAGTCTTAAGCATATAAAGTCTTGATAAACCCAAGGATAAAATAGGTAAAATAGTGCTATTTGTAGGACTCATCAAATGGAGAAGTTTTATTATGTGATTTAGTAATTATAGATATTTTCTATTGAGGATATTGAGGTAACTTTTAATTTTTCCTCAAAATGATAGTAAGTTCTCTTGACTCCTTGTTGTCATGGATCTTGAGAAAATCCATTTGAGTTCACTGTCCATTTCAATATTTATAAGTTTGTGTGTGTGTGTGTGTGTTTCTTTCACCATTTTGAAACTTTATTTTATTTTTTCTCTGATTTTTCATTTTATAATAAAATAATGAGAACAATCTTAAAGATTAGAGTTGAATATGTAAAAGTCATATAGAAATAACTATATTTGAAATCTCTCTCTCTCTCTCTCTCTCTCTCTCTCTCTCTCTCTCTCTCTCTCTCTCTCTCTCTCTCTCTCTCTCTCTCTCTCTCTCTCTCTCTCTCTCTCTCTGTGACACACACACACACACACGTATACATATGCCCATTTTGGAATAGTTGGTATTGTGTATTAGAACCATTTAACTTGTTAGATATTATCTATGAAAAATATTTATAAATAATAATTTTGTGAGTTGATATTCATTAAAATTTGATGTGTACTTTAGAATCTTTACCTCATATGTGTGTTTTGATTAAAGGGGAAAATGGGTTTTGAGGGGATTTGAAACCTCTTACAATAGGTTTTGAGGGGATTTTAAACCTCCTACAATAGGTTTTGAAGTGACCCAAAACCCATGGATCTAACAAGGGTCTGAAAACCAAAACAAACAGTTGTCATAAGATAGAACAAAGATAACCAACAGCCCAAACTCAGCCTAGCAACAAGGGGAAAATAATGAAACCTAGCTAAAAAGGGAGAAGGCCAAAGCCTTTCACAAGAACAAGGGTTTTAACAAGGCTCCCTTAACCTTCAACAAATACCAAGGGTTTTTTCTAGGCCCCCATAACCTAAACATTAAGGATGATCAAAGATCTCAAAGTAACAAACACCATATTCTTCCTGATAAGCATACAAACACAATCTAGGACCAAAGGGTTTTGAAAGGCTCCCCAAACCTTTGAGAGTGGGTTTTATAAGGCTCCCACAACCTAAATTTAAGAAGATAGAAACAATGCCATCAACAATTCCTTTGCAGCCAAACACTAGAGTATCATTAGCCCCCTAGTAGCACTTCCAAGAAAAAATAGTATCATCTGAATCCACCTCAATAGGAGATAGGTCACCTCCAGCCACATCCATCTCCCCCTCCATAGAAGATAGGACCGCCTTAATAGGAACAACCAAAGTAACCCCAAGATGCTGAAAAATGAAGCACAACATACAAAGCCATGGAACCAAGATGGAGGGGGGAAGAAAAACCCTCAACATGAAGAGACCTGGGAAAAAAAATATATGGACATGAAAGACCAGTCCCTATCAACACAATAAACAAGGGTTTTAGAAAGGCTCCCTTAACCTTCCTCTAAGATAAAAGCACACGGGTTTTCACAAAGATCCCATAAACAATATTAACCATCCCATGGGGTTTTAACAAGCTCCCCAAACCAAAAACGTTGGGTTTTAGTATGGCTCCCAAAACCATAAGAATATTACAACAAAGCTTCCAGCCATACGCAAGAAAGAAGAGGACAAGCGAAAACTCTTGAGACCTCAACAGCTCCCAAAGTAAAATAGCCTCCTTGAATAGCTCCATGCAATAAATCAAAGGTAAACAAGCAAAACACATCTCCACCTCTATAAGAGATGGGGTCACCTCAATAGACAAAGTTGTGGATAACCCTTGATAACGAAAGTAGAGAAGGTACCCAGGGAAGAAAAAAAGGAAAGGCCACCAACAACAAACAAAACAATTAGTTGAAACCCTCTGAAATCTCTATCGATCCGTACTCTCATAAAAGCTAGAGGCACGAGAAAGAAGAAGCAGAGAACGACGCGTGAAAAAGACCATGACCCAAGACAGGGGCGCAATGTAGCCTCACCCACATAGTCGCTGTCACCAATCGCAAGAAGCCCAATCCTCAAGACATGTGGGGAGGGAAAATAGAGCCACCCTTCGCTCCAACCATACCCTACTAAATCTGCAACCACAGGCACAACAACCTGACTCCAAACCCTCTCAATCTCGCTCCATTGTAGGGTACAAGAACTCCTGTCAAACAATGCCAAGGAGAAGCAAGCCACATCCTTCCCATCTCCATCGTCTATATCTTTTGCATCCTCTGCATCGTCCTCTCCCTTTGAAACCCTGCCCCCCAACCTGCAACCATTAGCATTCCCTCTCACACTCGGCATTTCAAAATCGTAGGTATATTTTGTATGCAACTATGTTGTTATTACCTTATATGTGTGTTCTTTTGTCCTTTAGAAAACAATAAAGATAAAAAAAACTAATTGTTGTAATTTACTTTAGTCAATAATATTGCAGCTTACATAAATACTACATTTTTATATGTATATATAGAATAACAAAGTAGCTTATATTGTTACTACTTATCAAATTGCCATTAGTTTTTATATTCAAAGTCATACTATATACTCTAGTCGGTTAACACTATCGAATTATGTAGTCGGTACACACAGAGAAGTCGGTATGCACAGTCTAGACGATTACAGAGGAAAGCAGTCACAGAACGTAGTATACACCGAGTTGTCTATCAAGTATCTTTTTACGATTACCGAGCAGCAAAGATGACACATCGAGTTGATATACACCGAGTGAAACATGTTACCAGATACATTGAACATGGACATGCATATGTAAATGTGTTACAAGATCGAGGCACATCTAACTGTTATTACATTGGAAATTGCACCAGAAGATTGTGTATGATTTTGAGATCAATCTAACCAATGAAATATTTTGTATAGTTATTCATTCAAGGAATCTTGTTTGTAAGATCGAAGAAATGAATTAGATCACGTCTTAAGAGATCTATTTATACAGTATGAGTTAAGGGTGTGTACATGTGTGAAAGAAGACTGTTACAAAGACACAGAGGTCACCGAGAAGGTTTTCAAAGAACGGTCGAAGAATAGAGTAAACAGAAGGGTTTACCAAGTTACTATATAGGTTACCGAGGTATGCTATAGGCAAGGTAATTTATTCTGAGCACATAGAATCTACTATAACATTTCAGATGTAAAGTTGTAGATATTTGTCATGATTTTATTGTAATATTGTGAAGTTGAAAGAGAAACCTTTAATAGGGTAAAAGGCTCTAACCAAGTCTATAAATTGTAAAGCCTCTAACCAGGTGCAACATTCAGAATAAATGTTGTAAAATCCTTTTACAAGGTAGATCTAACAGATCTTGTTACTCCTAACAGGGTAAGCTATCAGAAATAGCTAAACATGTAGCTCTAACCGAGCATCTTTATTATTGCAGTAGTGAAGTTGTGGGTGCCATCCCCACCGCAATTTTTCTTTCTAACCAAGAGTTTCTGCATAACCAAAATATATGTGTTATGGAGTGAATCATGTATGATTGTTATCTATTTGTTTTAACTTTATTTTATGTTACTGCACTATTCTGTTTACGCATAACAATAAAATTATTATTCAAGAAAAGTTTTGAAGTACTGATTCACCCCTCCCCTCTCAGTACATTAGCTTTCCATATTGGGTCTAACAATTGGTATCAGAGCTTGAATCTTGGAAAAGGGTTTAACTGCCTAAAGAGAAAGATCTTATCAATGGAAGGCTACAAACAATCTCGGAGGGTTGTATATCTGCAAGAAGAGCTGGATCATGCTAATCAAGTGATTGCAGACATGCAAAGGCAAATGCAAAAATCTCTAAAAGTAAGAAGAACATTAACTGATGATTTGCAGGATTCTCAAGAGTTAGTGGAACAAATTGAGACATCATCTGAGAACAGTATATCTGAAGAAATTGAAGAAATGATTGGAGTATTGAAAGAAAAGAACAAAGCATTGGTTGATCAACTAAAAGCAATGAAAAGACAACATGAACATTTCAGCACACAGATGACTGAAAATCTAGATGCATTGAGGACAACTAAGAATAAAGTAAGAGATCTAGAAAGAGAGAAACAACAACTTGAAGTATTAGTATCTGAAAAGAATGATGAAATCACAAGGTTGACTGGGATGCAATAAAATATGTCAGATCAACTGGGCTATGCACATCATGATGAAAATCTGAAAGAGAATGGGAATCAAGCATTGAAACATGAAGTATCTAGGTTGTCCAATGAACTTGAAACAGAGATGAAATCCAAAGAATCACTAAAGAAGAGCTATGAAGCATCAAATATGTTGGATGAGCAACTGAATACAAGAAGACCCAACAAAGATGCAGGACTTGGTTACAAAGGAAAAGACTCTACCAAGAAAGGAATTCATACTATCGAGAGAGGAGAATCATCAAAGCAAGCTGGAAAAAGAAATTACATAAAAAGAAAGAAGCCTATTTGCCACTACTGTGGAAATCAAGGTCACACTGCCAACATATGCCAAATAAGAAAAGGTAAGCAACCGAATATCACTAAGTCCAATGATTATTGTTACAATTGCAATCAATATGGTCACACATCTAATCAATGTAGGACAAAGTCTGTTAACAACTATCAGAAGGCAAAATTAAAGGGTTTTGTAGAAACTGCAATAGATATGGACATAGTATTGAGAAATGTTGCTTAAGCAAAAAAACTACATGTGGTCTGCACACCGAGCAAACACTAGAGGTTACCAAACTCACACAGATCCTTACTGACAATATGCAGCAGTACCATGGGATTACAATACAAGGATATGGTGTGAATGTTGTGGAAGATATGGACATATTAGTGCCAACTGTTTTATAAGGTTTGGAATAAACAACCAAAGATCATGGAGAAATCTTGGTATGGCATGTTTTCATTGTCACAAAGTTGGACATTTAGTTGGAGATTGCAGAGATCAACCTAGAGGAGACACTGAAGAAATAAAAGAAAAATTAAAGATGATTTGGAAAAAGAAGGAAATTGTGTCAAATGAAGAAAGCACCTTACCTACCGAGTTAGGTGCACCTATTCCAAATTAATCAGCAAAGGTATGAAGGGACTGCATTCTCTGAAGGTTAAAATCATAACAGTTCTTATTTTATTATGTACAAAATTCAAAATCTACATAGTTAAGATGCGTTAGTGAGTCTGAAATTCTATCAAAAGTACTTTACAGGAAACCTGTCAAGTCAGTGAATACAGGAAGCCTGTCAAGTTGGTAAATAAAGGAAATTTGGTTACTCGGTTAAAATGAAAAAAAAAAGAGTAAATCGGTTAAAGGTGAACCGAGTGCATTTAATGTTTTGACCTAACCCACACGGAGCCCGATAAGGTATTTTGTGTACTTAAAAGCATTTTCGCGATCATTCACACTTACCAAGTTTTTGAAAGAGCAGAGTAGAGCGAATCAAGGTGATCAAACCTCATTCAAAGCAAATCCAAGGTATTTACATCAAATCTTTGTAAAGCGGAAAATCGCAATCGAACCCTAGTTGCTCTCCCCTCTTCCAACTCCAAGGAGAGAGAAGGGAGGTCGCTAGGGTTGATGGTTTTCACTTAGGGGAGACTTTACATTCAAAAGAGGGGTTGAAACCCACAAGATCCAATCCCACACAATGCAAGATTGGATGCTAAATGAATTTCAAGGGTTAAGACAGCAAGGCTACCCTCTTTTGTAAAGAATGTTGATAGAAGAATTAAGCTAGGAATGCATAGAAAGTGAGAAAGATTCGCTTATAAACTGAGATAGGGATATAGGATGAAGTTGCGGACCTGGAATTAGCAGTAAAATGTCGATACGGCGCTATCCTGCAAATTTGAGCAAAAGTTGACGGGACGATGGCGCCCGGCATGCACACGGTCCTCCGAAAAATCCGCGAAATGAAGGGGGATCTGTTCATCTCTGCACAAGGATTCCAGATCTTCAATTTCAGCCGCGTACCTGCAACCTACACACAGAAAAGCGAAGACGATTGGGGGGTTAGGGATTAGGGGTTTGCCTTTAGGTCAAACCCCGGTTTTGGAATTAACCAAGAAATGAGAAATGTTGTAAATGTAAATGACTGTAATGTAAAACAAGTACTAATACCTTGTTGTAAGGATGTTTGTATCCTTATGTGCGAAGGTATAGATGTTGTTGTTTGTTGTATGTTGTATGTTGTATGTAGTATGTAATATGTGATCTCCTCTTCAATGGTTGAATCCTTGTCTTGAATGCAACACTTAGCCTTGAATGGAGACTTAGAATGATCAATAGCTTGAAAGAATGCTTGAATGCTTGAATGCTTGAGTATAGTTTCCACACTTTTTCCATCATATCGAATGAAAGAGGAAAATGTAGTTTATATACTTGCCAATTAGGGTTAAAAGACTGATTTTCCCGACCTTAGGCCGACCAGGAAATTTTATTTTCCAAATTGCAAACAAAAAGACCCGAAGTCCCAAAGGAGACCGGGCCCAAAATAGGGCCAGGGACCAGGGCGCTGGGCGCTCTGGGCCCACCTCCCGAGACAGTAGGGTGCAAAGGAGGTTCAGGCCAGGGTGCTTGAAAAATGCAGTTTTTAATGTCAAAAACAGGTTTCGGGGTCTCCATTCAGGTTGCGTGTTGCATCGCCATCGTGAAGACCGAAATGCAGTCGAAATTGCAAGTGTCGCAATTTTAGGACGCTATAATCTTATCGCATCTATAAGCTAGTTTACCAATCTTATCAAATTAGTTTTTATTTGCTGAGTGTGAAGTATCTGCCATTTGTAAACCGTCAAACCCTAAGGATAGTTTGCTAAGTTTTACCTGAAATCTACAATGGCGCCCAAGATCCAAGATCCCATAGTTGTCAAGAATGTAGAGAAGCCCTCATTGAAATACTCATTGACTTCTAAAGTCGCCTCTGAACCGGATGACAAAACCGCCTTTTCACTCATCTCGGATCGAGTCTTGTTAGTTGAAGATGTGAGATTCTTTACCAAATGTCGTGTTGAAGAACTCGGTCATGTTGAGATAAGAGATACCTATGATGAATTGTGCACAAATGGTAATTAAATAGCAAGTATGAACACATCAAAATCAAAGGATTGACTGAAGCCCTAACCTACCCTTGTGTGTTCAAACCCCAATGGGTCAAGTTTGTTCTAAGCAGAGTTCATGATGATTTCATGTGGCCAGAAGAGCAACCATTTGAAATCACCAAGGAAATCATTCATGTGATCACAGGCTATCCTATCTATGATCATGCATGAGCACAAAAGATGATATCACAGAAAGAGTTAATCAGTATAACTGGAGTTGAATCTGATTATAGAGGATTAAAACTGAACAATGTCACTGACGCAAAACTTAAGTTTGCCATTAGAGTAATTGGTTACTGTTTCTTCCAATCAACAAGGGAAAATAGTGTACCCTATGCCGCAGTTGACTTAGCTTATAAAATTGTGAAAAAGGGAATGAAGATTGACTTATGTGAAGTATTACTGAAGACCCTGTTTGAGAACCTGAACACAATAAGGAAGCTGAAGAAGAACAACTTGGCAAATACACTAAAGTTTGGTTCACTTCTTGTATGCATGTTTTTCTACTTTGAAAAATTCCTTCCATCAGTCAGTAAAGTAGTTTGGGAGTTACACCGACCAATCACCCATTAGGTTAATGACTTTATCAAGAAGCTAGGTGATAATTTCAATGATATAATGGATGATTATTTCAGTAAATTTCAAGAGAGAATGTACAACAGGTACCAGATTCCACCCCAGCTAGTGGAGAAATATAAAGATGACATATGCTTTGAGGTAGATACTGATTACTGTTATGTGAATACTGTGGAACCGAGAACTCAATCTTTGCCACCTATGGGTTACGAGATTAACTTTGACATCACACAACAACAAATTGATGCCTATCTTTCATTACCAAGGCATACTACCGAGCTGAGGTATGGAACCTATGAAGAAGT
>NC_081411.1:299152572-299172572 GCF_030272615.1 Cryptomeria japonica
CCTTATTCACTTTGTACTACTATGGTTTCTGGTTTCTCTCTCATTTGCATACCTGATTCACCTTTCCTTAGCTTCAAATCTGATTCAACTTTTTGATCCGTAGCACAAATCCATTCTCAATCTACTAGCAATGCTCTATTTTTCTCTGCAAGTGCTCACAAATGCTTCTTTGAATGCAATTACGTTAAAATGACTCAATGAAACTTTCTTTTATTGACTTACCCACTGCATTTATTACATTACTAATAGGGTAACAAATCCTAATTACCACTTAACAAACTCGCATATATCGGTAGGTATACTACCCGGTTGGTAATCCTTAGAAAACTGATAGATAATAATATCAAAAATTTCCAGATCCCAATTCAAAATATAGAATTTGCTTACTATACACTCTTCAAGGGGTCCGGAAATAGATTTATTGATATGCTCCCCTTAGGCTTGTTGAAAAGCTTAGTTTACTGGTGTAGCATTCTCCGCACTAGGTGAAGGATTCAATTCTTATGATGGCTTGTCCTCACTTTTCTTCTTCTAAATTCTATTCATCTCTGCTTTGGTTTCTTCAACATCAACCTTTTACTTTCCTTTTTGATCTTCGAAGTGATTTAACAATTGGTTCTTCTTGAAAGAACTCCATTAATAATTAACAATAGAAAAGAAATAATAATGGGAACCATGTGTTTATCGAATATTTAATTGTGGTATGAGATTGACTCTTTCTTTGTGGTAGGAGATTGACTCTTTCTCCGGGCAATTGGGAGCTCCTCTTTGGGTCTTTGAAGCATGGCTGGTGCTAGTAATCCTGCCATATCCTTTAGATCTGCAACCTATATTTAGAAAAATTGATCATTGAGTCAAGCCCATGGCAAAGTATTCCTCTTCCTGCATAGAGTAGGAAAAATAAAATAAAATAAGAATTCAATATTAGGGGAGAACCTAATTAGCTATCACTGCATGGCATTGGCTTTAGTAGAGAAACCTAGAGAAAAGAAATATGCAAGATTATTTGTAATGCTGCAATTATGATCATGTAGGCCACCTGGCAATCATTTTAAGTAGAACCCAATTCTTGGGAGGCACCTTATGCTCTTTAGTAATGTTTATTTTCTTTAAAGTAACACCTACGTTCAATGGTCATTATGAATCTAGCTGCAGCTAACCTTATGTCACAGTTAACTGTTCCCATGCAACTTTAAAATTGTGAAAAAAAGGATATTTAGATCTTTCCCTACTTTGGTGGAGCAGCTATTGTTTAGGAATTAAAAATAAGCCATGGAAGAAAAGGGGGCTTGAAATAAGGAGTGACTGCTTATTAACAAAAGTGTCGCGTGGCTCCACAATTTGCCCTAAGTGTTAAAAAGAAGGCATCCAAACACCATTTGAAAGTAGTAGAATTATTTGATGGTACCTGTCATTCCCTATGAAACAGGTTAGTTTATGAAAGCACTTACAGCTCAAACTATGTAGTGAATATGACTATTGATTTTTGATGGTATGGTGTTTTGAGTTGTTGTCCTGGACAATCGTGTCCTCAGCTCTTACTAAGGTGAAGCACTCTTGTAGTTGACAGTTGCAACCATTAATTGAGTGTAGAAACTAGTCACCCTAAAATAGTACCATCGATATCCTTTGGTTGGTTGATCATCAATCAGCTAGAGCATGACCTCTATTATGGCTGACTTTTGAAAGTACTAAACAATTTAAAGAGGAGAAAGAAAAATATATAATAAAAAAATAAAATTATTTATATATTTAGTGCCCATCTGCACTGTCCCATCCTCACTCCATTAGCAGACATGCTCTGCAGCCTGCAGTATTTCTGAAAGATGTCAATGAGAGTATGGCATATACGTTTCAAGGATAATGCAGCTGACAACTAGAGCAGCTGGTCCTCTAATCTTAGGAAATAATCAGCCTTCGAAGTAGATGGTTGGCTTTGGGAAGCAACCTGATAATGATTTAGTTCTGGATGGCTCTTGAAGTTGAAATGATATTCAATTATCATGTCAGAGATTCACAAAAATACATTAAAATACTATATCCCATCTCTTCAAGTATTGCTATTGCAGGCAGCTTTCATTTCAATAATAAATGCCAAACTTTCATCTTATTATTCTACCTGTACAATGTAAATTTTAATTTAACAATTATATCTTGTATTTTTTAATAAAAGTCAAATGAGTAGGGTTTGAAATAGTATTGCTATTTCATTCTATGTGTGTTTTATTAATTATAAATTAGAAAGTTATCTTGTTTCAACTTTCATTATATATCTATTTAGATAGTTTCCATGAACGGTATTTGTCTAAATCTATAATAAATATTATTTTAAGAGATATTTATTTTTATTAGATAAATATTTTGGAAAGTTTCTTTAACTAAGATTTTCACCTATTGATAAAATTATTAACATTTAAGAAAGTTTCTTATAATGAAGATTTCCACCCTTGATTTTCTTTTTAGAAGTTTCTTAATCCAACTACAATTAATAAGATAGGAAAAAAAAAAAAAAAAATTATTTAATTTGGTAATATAACACTTATTTATTATATCTATAATAATAGTTATAATATCTTTTGTAGGAACCATGAAATGATATATTGTAATTAATTTTATAAAAATAATTTTTGGATTTCTTTAGAGATGTTTTTATTTAATAAGTTTTCTTAATAGCTTCACTAATGTGTTGGTAAAAAATCTAATGGGTGAGTTAGTATTATTTGAAATTATACGTATATAAATCCAATGTTAATGCTATTAACATAATCATCAAAATTAATATTAATAGCATTAAATATTGTTGTGGTTAGAGTTAAAAATGATATAAATGTCAAGGATAATATCATTATTAATGTTATTAATGATTCTTATATTTTGACTTGTAATATTACTTATTAATCATCACACAAGTCAATAATAATATATTAGACTAGACACTAGAAGCAAAGTTGACATCATCAATTTAACATAATGATTATTCTGGTAACTATTAGTTAAAATTTAAGAATTCTGAATTTAGACATAATAAAAGTAACTACCAAGGTTGTAGTAATGTTTCTTGTAAATTAAATATAATGATTATGAAAGGGATTCATTATCCCTAGTGGCAACACCCTTGAATAAGGATAGTAGCACTACTCAATGGTTATCTTGCAAGTAAGGAGATCCTTCTTATTACTATGTGCCACCATGAGTACTTGTTCCTAGATTTTATTCTACATCTCCATGTACATAAATCACTTAACTTGCTTTGTAGGTTCGTACTCTCTTCAGTTAAGGTGTACACAAATAGCTATGTACTTTTGTCTATACCTTAGCTTACTCTCTCCCCATATTAGTGTGACATGACAATTATGGCTATGCTTGTGCATCTCTCTTATGTGTATACTAATATACATTGATGGGTTGGTTACCATAATGAAGAAATGTTTTTAAAAAAAATTAGGTTTTCTTGTCATTAAATTTTGGGCATGACAACGTGTGTGTGTGTGTGAAATAAAATGATAAAATACCATGTAAATGAAATGCTAAATGTCATTAGAAAAATATAGATTGAATGTTGTCCAAAATGCAAGTATTTTTAGTACTTAAGAAACAAATTTTAGCTAAATATGAGAGGAACAATAAAATAAGACCAATGTCACCTCAAGAGAGTGATGATGTCAATGACATAATTTGTTGCTACAAATTATTATCACTACTCCACAAAAGATCACCTCACAAAGAAATTTTTTTTATATGCACAATAGATTGATAGAAGCTTCACAAAATGATGATGAATGTTGTTTATTGCTCTTGAGAGAGAGAGAGAGAGAGAGAGAGAGAGAGGATGTTTTTTAAAAAAAACTCGTTGAGCTATAGATATTTTTTCAAATTGGAAAGAACAAAGAGAACATCAACAATACTTGGGTGATTGTTCAAACAGTTCACAAATTTGTTACCTTCATGATTACCAATTACGGAAGGGAAATATTATAAGTCAAATGACCACTAGAGTATTTTTTTTTTGTTGGATCCTAATGAGATGCACTAATATCTACATATTTCACTCCCATCAAGGAAAAAATGGACAAAAGAAGAGTGTTATGAGATAATATAATCACAAAAGTGTGAAAAATATGAGACCAAGGTACTAACATCTTTATTTAAGATAACTCACACTCATATGCAAAGTGAGCACATGACATAATTTGAAATGGAAAGTGTATTCAATTTTAACATTATTTTTGTTCCCACTTTAATGGGAATATGATATAGACTAAATATGCATACAAAAATAAATGCAAATCTTATCATGTATACTATGATATAGAGAATGCATAACATTTAGATGGGGTGTATATAGCCTCAAAGAGAAGACCTCAAGAAAACTAATCTTTCAATATCTTGCATGGAGCACAAAAATTAAATAAAAATTTGGAAAATTGATAAGTTGGTAAATTAATAACTAATTGGAAAATAAACATGTATAAAAAGAAAAAATATATATAAATAACCATGTAAAATAAGAATATATAAATAAAAAATTACATGTAAAAAATAAGCGCTTTTTAGTGATGTGATGCTAGAAAGGATGTCAAGTATGGCTAATAAGTTATGTTACAATAGGATTTGTATAGTTATTTTTGTAAACCATGGATATTATAAGTTTTATTGTAGGATGATAATAAAAAGTGCTACAAAGACGTGGGACTTATGAATACCCATAGATGTGTAAATTACAATATGTTGGGTAGCTCATATATTTTTTTTAATTATAGAGAGTGTAAAACAACCCACGGCATGGGGAGAATACCTTGTGAAGAATAAAAGTGTAGTATTTGATGTGATATTCCGCCTTAAAATAATTGCATGATGTAAATAATATAAAAAAATTATGGAAGAAGAGGGGGAAGAAAGATACCAAAAAAAACAAGAAATCAACAAGGATGTTGTAAGAATGAAGAGAGTGACATTGTGCTCATAGTATGAAATCATATGAAATAGTTATGTCAACTAGAATCAAACAAAATCACTTGAAAACACACCCATGCAAGGATCTAATGGTTTGGGATCAATGTAAATGTATAAGAGAAAACATAATCATGCACATCATATAGAAGAAAGACACTATAATATTATCATTCCTCAATCCACATAGAACTTCAAGTACAAAAGAGGACATAAATATGAAAGAAAATAAATTTTTTGGTTAATGTAGTAAAGTCCTACATGCCTCAATACTTTAAATTATCTGAAAAGGTGAAAAAATACTATAAAACTAGTAGAAGAATGTGTATCCAAATTAAAGAATGTGTTGATGGTTTCATGCCCCATATCCATGTACATATACTTGGGTAGCATGAGTCCTATAGGGAAACTACAAAATAAAAAAGGATGAGAATAGCAAGATAAACATACAAACACCTAGGCTCTAATGAAATATGTATCAATTTGTTGGTTATCATCAATTAAAATATGCTCCTCCCAATCTTAATCATATGGGGAGGGAGGTTTACCTTATAAAGGAAGAATAGTTAGAGTAGTATTAGGCATATCACCTATAGTAAGGGATAAGGAATGAGATATAAGTACACTGTCATCCTAAACATTCGATGTGGTAAGTATCAACAACTATGTGAAGACCAATGGTAGTTTCAAAATGTCCACAAAAGAATAAAATAGGAAATCCTTAGGAGAAGATGTGGGTGGGCTAATATAAAGATATGTGAGTAGTAAATAATTACTTTTACACTTAATTTGAGTGGGAAGAAGATCAAACAAAGGTAAATTTTACACTATAAAAAGTACAAATGGAGAATATTTTGGAGAAAGTAGAGATGGAATTAGCTTTTATTTGTAGTATGGTGGAGTATGGTAAATTTCTTTATTTCTTTTGAGAGGTGGGTAGTGGATGTGTATGTAATTGGTAATGAGATGGAGTCCACATAAAGAAAAATGTGTGTTTAGTTTGTTGAAAGTGAATGAAATAATTAAGGGTGACACATAGATATTACTAACAATATGCATGTCCAATGGAATCAAATAGAAAGGTATGCCAATAAATTTAGAGATGAAAGAAGGATCCGTCAAATATAAAAAGGCCACATACATCCTTTTGGGGTGAGGATTGTTTCAATCCCAATGGTGAAGAAAAATTAACAAAAGAGGATACTTGAGAGTTGGAGAAGGATGATAAGAAAGAATAGTATGATTAGAAGGTAGTCACATTAGAGGACAAAACTTAGTGTTAATAATATCCAATGTAGCTTATAATATGGTCAAAATAGGTCGATGAAACTTGCATTCTCTTCTAGGTTGGTTCTAATATTCATTGGAATTAGATTAAACTCTAAGATGAGGGTTAAGATTTCTATGCTCTCATTTGATAGACTTTTATGTTTTGGGGGGATATAATGATAAATATTTAAAGCATTCAAAGATTGAGAAAATAGGAGTGCATGAGGTGGATCATTTATTGGGTATGACCTTCCTCTTTTTTATAAGTATCTATATGGGATAATTGAAGATACCACTAGAGAGTAAGGAAAAAACATGCAAGGGAGTATTCTAATCATGTAAGTTAATTTGTCTTTTCTACCAAAGATGTAGGTTATGAACATTAGTAACCACAAAAGGATATATAAATTAATCAAAGGATCTCTACAACATGGGTTTCTTTCCTCTTTTGTCCAAAAAATTAGACTAAGAAACAAAGGTAGCTAATGGAGACTATGAGATGAACAAGAAAATGAGAGGGTATCCTAATGTAGATTTATTTTCCTTAGCTATCAAAGGCTCAAATGAAGGAAATGAAGTAAACTATGAAGGTTAGTTAACCAGGTTAGATACAACAATGAGAGAGGAGGGAGTAGTAGATGAGGATGATAGATGAATTGTAAATTTAAAATTTGTTAAAATATTTTAATGAGATATCTATGTTATGATGTAAAGGATCATATTCTGTTATCCAAGTTCATAGTTTAAGAAAGACTTCTGAAAAGATATGTGTGGCATATATTTAGTATGATGAATAGTATGCATACCTTAATCATTTGAGAGCTTAAGAAAGTTATGAACTACCTAGAAGAAATCACTTTCACATATGTAAGCCATTGATGATCCAGATGTACACAAAAGAGTTATCAAAATCAGCATTGGAAAAGAAAAAAGTATCCAAGAACTTATGCCAAACTCTGATAATAATTATAATTGAACCTATGTAAGAGAGTAATAGGTCATCATACATCTATACAAAGACTTGTTGTTTTGTATATTAAACTTGATACAAGTTAGTTGATATATAAGATTTCCAAGTATGAGTTATACCATTAGATTTGTTGGCAAGGTTAACAAGAATATTGTTAATGATTCTCTTTATAAACTAAATGGGAATGTAAAGAGCACCACCCTCTATGACATTGTGTATATTGGTTGAATAAAAGGATACAATAGGCTCAAGAATAGCTTACCCTTAAAATGTTATATATATATATATATATATATATATATATATGTGTGTGTGTGTGTGTGTGTGTGTGTGTGTGTGTATGTATGTGTGTAGGGGGAAAAAAGCGAGACTAGGTTAATCATGCCCTAATCCTACCTTTTGACACACATTACGGAATACGAAAGAGCCTAGAGATATCGCACAATTGGCTACTTCTTTTGGTGAAAGAGAGAGCCACGGGATATCTATTAGGATTTCTATTCCCTTGTTGAAATTGTAAGATCAAGTAATGCAAGTTCAAACCCTAATCTCAAAATGCAAGTATGAACTAATAACAAGATTGCAGAATTGAGATTAAACAATGAACAGCTGTAAGTACAAGGATGAAATAAGAATGCAAATATGTACCCGGAGTCAAAATCGGACTGAAAATGTTCGGGACGGGGGCGCGGGCGCCACTGTCCTGAAAACTGCACCGGAAACCACTGTTCTACACCCTGAAACACTGTCTGGAAATTGTCTGTACACTGTCTGTCCGGAGGACCAGGGCGCCCAGCGCCTCTGTCCCAGGGACCAGGGCGCCCAGCGCCCCTGTCCCGGTCTTCTGCTCTGCAATTTCACACAGAGTACTGTCTCAGCTTTCTCTCTCCGGATCTGTATCCCGCGGCGTCGTCCGAGTCTCGAAACCTGCAATAATATCTGAAAAGGGGGAGGGGCGGCTATATAGGGTTTTGCCTTAGTCAAACCCCCGCTTCAGTGATTTCCACCTCCACGAATAGCCAAGTTGTTTTGTAAAATGTATTGTGTGTGCAGACCTAGTGTGTGTGCAAGGTCCAAAATGCAAGAAAGCAAACTAGAGCAACCTAGAAAGTAAACCCTAATTGCTTGTAAATGATAATGTAAATGCTCTAAATCAAGATGCAATGTGATCTAAAGCATGAATAAATGATGTATCAAAGCTTATGCAAAGACATGAAAACAATACGAAATCATACCCAACCCTCAAGGGAGGAGTACAAGCCAATCTTCAGTCGGTAATCTCCTATTGTTCTTCAATGTCTTCCAAGCCCTAAGTGGATGAATGAATTTGATAGATGCTTGATAAAATGATGTTGAATGTTGTTGAAGTCCTCAAAGATCTGCTCTTTCGCTGCATATGAAGTTCCTGGAAACAAAAATCCGATCCCCTTCAAATGAGGAAAGAGAGCTTTTATGTATGAAACCCTAGGTCGTAAATTCGTATTTTGGCCGACCTAGAAATTGAATATCCCACCAATTTCTTGGGGTTAAGCTTTATTTTATGATTGGATCGTGCTCCCAAAATTTCGGGAAAAATGTCCGGGACCATGTTGCACGGGCGCCATGGTCCCGACAACTTTTCACCAAATTTTCAGGGCCGTCGGATATGATGATTTTAGAGAGAATCCCGAAGTTACAGGTGATTTCAAGATGTTTAGACCCCGAAACCAAGCCCCCAAGTTCGAAATAGGACTTAATTAGGGTTTTTGATTAAGTGGTGTATTGGAAGAATAAAATGCGAAGGGCACGCTTTAGTGAAAGGGCCCAACTTTATGATGTAGAGAATGATGAAATAGGGCCTTAGACCTAATTAATTTGATTAATTAAGTGCTTAAGGAGAAATGCAATGCAAAATGCAAAATGCACTAAGGCGGGTGCTAAACTAGGTGCGAAATTGTACCACCCTAGCGAGTGCGTACAATTTACGACGCTACATTTAGCCCCCACTTTAGCGGTCATATGAGTACTGCGTGCATATGCAAGCTAAAGTACAGAAAAGTAAACATTATTTGAAAAAGGATATATCCATAAGTCGTCGGACGAAGCCCCCAGCGGTATCTGCAGTACACAGTTAGGAACCGCACCCTACAAAACAAACGTTAGATCACAAAATCACCTAATGCTTACTAGGGAAAGTGATGAAATCTGTGAGTAGCTATATGCCCCCCCCTGTTTCGACTTGCTTATTTAGGGAGGTGAAACAGGGTAGCATGTTTACTTGCGACAAATTGTGTAATAGAGTATTGATGAGGGGTGTTCACTAAATAGGCTTCATCAGAGCACTTTTTGGAACATCCTGAGAGTAGGAGAAGGAAAATACGATTCCAACGCAACAAACGGCTCGAAAATCGCATCTCCCAAACTCAAGTTATGATAAAATGAATGATAGAAGAAAAATTAGGGTTTCAAGAAGTAAGAATAAACAAACGAGAGTATATACTTCGAAAGTGACACTTGTATTCGTCACTTTGTCGATTTCAGGATACTATTCAGTGCAGCGGAGCCCACCTAGCCATCACCATGCCTTCACGACGACCGGAGCGTCCCACGAGGATCGAGATCCTGCGCCAGGCCGTGATCGACGACGAGCCACTGGACGAGGTGAGTTGACTGAACGTTTGACTTTTGATTTCTCGCATGTTTGACTTTTCCGTGATCGAATGCGGATCTTGAACGCTGACCGGGGGCCCACCTAGGGTGCCCTGGTCCCTGAGGGGCGCCCTGGTCCCCCCAGGGCGCCATGGTCCCTGACAGGGGCGCCATGGTCCCTGCAGGGCGCCATGATCCCTGTCAGGGCGCCATGGTCCCCAATCAGGGCCTGGCGAGGGGTTACAAGGCGAGCATATAGTGTGTGACAATTTGCATTTGCGATTTCGATGATTGAGTACTGATTATGGTCATGTTTTCGTTTTGCAGGGTCTCCCGTACATGAGAGAGCATACAGCGGGACACATTCTTCGCACTTTGCGAGATCAGATTCCACGGCTGACTCAGTCAGAGAGAGACACCCTATCGATAGTAGGATTGTGGTACGTGATTCTTATGCCGGCCATTCGATTTCATCCTGCGATGCTGATGGCATTGATGGAGAGATGGGATCCTGACACCTCTACCTTTCACCTGCCGGTAGGAGAGCTGACGGTCACACTCGAGGATGTTTACCGTATACTGCGTCTTCCTATCAGAGGAGCGACAGTCACATACGCGACTGATCGGGTAGCGGAGGATCATCAGAGGGAGCAGATGTATTGCATAGGGAGAGTCATGCCGAGCGAGACGAGAGGCCGTATCATGGTCAGCTGGCTCTTACATCCTACAGGGGAGATACCACTTCTAAGACGCCTCATGATAGCCATCATAGCACTAGCTGTCTGCCCTAATGGGCGAGGGACACATATGCACAGGGGCCTCACATGGTGTATCAGAGCGATGGAGAGACATAGGAGAGTGTATGCATGGGGTCGGAGTATGCTTGCACATCTCTATCACGACCTGGAGGAGTATGTATTCGGACAGGGTTGTAGTTTGATGACATGCACACTTCTGCAGGTGTGGATCTTAGAGAACTTCACATGCACTAGGCCCGTCGGCTTTCCACTGAGTATAGCGAGCGAGCGACCTAGGGTGTTCGCTTATCCACTGACCAGCGAGTGGAGATTTGGAGATTTGTTGTATTGGAGAGTGATTATTGATAGACTGACATCCGAGGTGATAGTGTGGAGACCTTACCTACTGATGCACAGATGGGATGGTATGGAGAGACAGTTAGCATGTCTACAGAGGAACCGCCTACTGCGAGGACGATATGCACACATCATAGTCCCTTTCTACTTTGATCGAGTACGGAGGCAGTTCGGACTAGAGCAGTGTGTTCCAGCCGATGTGCCCATCTATACTCGACACTCACGGGTCCTTCCCAGACCTAGAGCAGTAGCGAGACCGACGGTGGATGATATTGAGACGACAGACTTAGAGGGATCAGATCAGGATGTAGTCACTGACTATTCTGCAGAGCCTGGAGCACAGCGCAGATATGTTTCATGGTTCATGAGATCATATCCAGGTCCTATCTTTCCACCAGATCATCCGACAGGCTATCCAAGCCCATGGAGACATGGAGACCGAGACGAGGACGAGGGATCCAGGTCAGAGGAGCCAGAGGAGGGAGAGGGTCATGAGGAGGCGGGAGACCCTGATCCACCTACAGGCGATCAGCCCAGTGACGAGGAGGAGGAGGAGGATGCAGATAGAGAGGAGGATGAGGAGGATGTAGGTGATGATGCAGATGAGGATGAGGATGACGAGGAGGACGACGAGGAGGATGATAGAGATGATGAGGAGGAGTCAGATGCAGCTCCCCACCATTCAGGAGACGATACCATAGCTCTGGATCCACCTCTTATTCTCCAACAGGGGGAATAGGAGGCGATACGGAGACCTGTCACCAGTACCGTCCAGCCTACACCCATCACGGATAGAGTATGCGAGCGAGGGGAGCCGAGCAGTTCCTAGTCACAGATGCTACCATATCATGATCCCTACTGGCATGAGGGAGATCCAGGTATAGTAGGTTTATATTGATTAGTTAATGCTTTGATGATATAGAATGGTACTAAAAAAAAATCTGTTCTACTGCCACAGCTAATGTGTAGGAATGGCGTTCCTTAATTCAGCAGGCCATGACAGACATCTCCATGATAGCACAGATCCCTAGTTCCTCACAGATTACCTACAGGCCTCAGGGGAACGCGGGTCGGCATGAGGATTTGTTTTTCCCATTCCGATTACAGGTAGATATATGGAGGGAGAGAGAGAGAGTCCTATCAGAGGACCTCCAGCAGGCACGGCAGAGAGAGAGAGTCCTATCAGAGGATCTCCATCAGGCGCGGCAGAGAGAGAGAGTCCTATCAGAGGACCTCCAGCAGGTGCGGCGAGATCTAGTAGCGGCCCAGACCGAGGCTACCACCTATCGTGCGATCCTTATGGATAGGGATCGTAGGAGTTCCTCTCGGAGTCACTCACGATCTGTATCGCGCTACACACCCATGGGTCCACCTCCACGGCCAGATCAGGAGGGAGCATCCAGTTGACACTCTCCAGCCACTAGCCCTAGGGATAGGAGATGATTGTATGATGTAGGAGAGAGGTCACATTTTGGATATACAGTGACCTATGTCTGTACACGATCCACACATATATATGTATATATACATGCTTCTTGTTTTTGTCTCAAATGTGTTATCTTTAATGCCTAAAACAATGTATATTTTGTTTTGGTTAAATCTAATACATTTGGTAAATGTACATGTATGTTCAGGATTTAATTTCTATGTGATTGATTTCTCAATGCTCCATGATTAAATTGATACATGTGTGACTTAATTAAAATATTTAATCAAGTACAACATTGATGATAAGGAAGAAATATGCATTAAGTCTAAGAATCATATAACTAATGTGATTTAATTTTGAATTTAAACACAACATGATACGATTCTACTTAACACACATAAAGACACTGTATAATATGCTAGCATAATGGAAATGTAAATCTTTCACAATTTACATAAATGAATTCAAGACAAACTATAAAGTAAGAAGGCACGCTTGTCAGGAACGAAGCAATATAGATTAAACAATATAACATTTAATTCTATTTTGCTTTAATTAAGAAACACTAACATATTATCCAATGTTGAAGATTTGAAAAGAAGATAGATAAGAAATGAAGAATTTAAGCATAATATCTACGCAAGTGCATAGCATTGATAGGTTCTTTAAGAGGCGTACCGTCTACATCCGCTATTTTGTAAGCACCTGATCCATAATCCTCAATGACGATATATGGTCCAAGCCAATTAGGACTAAATTTTCCCTTTTCGGCCGGCAAGGCATTCACATTGCGCTGATTCTCATAAAGGACTAAATCACCTACTGAGAAGGAACGTTGAATAACCTTATCATTATAGCTTCGCTGTAGAGTTTTGTGATACGCTTGGATATGCTCAAGAGCGTTTATACGCTGTTCATCAAGCATCTCAAGCTGTTGAAGTCGTTGTTCTCTATAAGAGTCATCATCTACTATACCTTTAAGAGAAACCCTAAGTGATGGAATTTCTAACTCTAAGGGCATAATAGCGTCAGCACCATAAACAAGATTGTAAGGAGTAGTTCCCGTAGCAATTCGTACACTCGTTCGGTAGGCCCAAAGAGCGTAGATTAGCTGGTTACTCCAATCCTTACCATGCTTATTTACGGTTTTACGAAGAATTTGCTCAATTATCTTATTGGATGATTCGGCTTGACCATTTGACTGAGGGTAATACGGTGTAGAAAATCAATGTTTGATATGATACTTCTCGAGGAATTTCTTCACGTCCTTGTTCTTAAACGAAGTTCCATTATCTGAGATAATAGTGGAAGGTATCCCAAATCGAGAAATAATGTTTTCTAGAAGAAATTGACAAATCACTTCAGCAGTAGTAGAGCGAAGAGGAATAGCTTCTACCCACTTCGTAAAGTAATCCGTTGCGGTTATAATGAAGGTGTGTCCTTGAGATGAAGGAGGAGAGATTTTTCCAATAAGATCCAAACCCCATGCGGAGAAGGGCCAAGAAGCTACCTGAGAGCGGAGTTCTTGGGCAGGAGCATGAATCAGGTTATTGTGTTGTTGACATTGATGACATTTCTTAACAAATGAAAAGGAATCCTTCTGCATATTTTGCCAATAGTATCCCATACGAAGCAGCCTATGAACCAGGGATTTGCCCCCAAAGTGCCCCCCACAGGCACCCGAATGTGCCTCTTCAAGGGCAATAGGGATTTCCGACTTGTTAAGACAACGAAGGAGAAGACCATCATAACCCCTTTGATAAAGGACATTAGAAAGGATGATATATCTAGCAGACAACTTGCGGATTCTAGCCCTAGTGTTCCTATTAGCAGAATCAAGGAAGGTACCATCGGTCAAATATCTTACAATATGCGAGAACCATTCATCTGAGTCTACAAAGTCACAACATGTTACCAAGCTAGAATCATCTTCAATAGCTGGAGAAATAAGATTGTGAATAACGAAGTTAAGATCGACCATAGGGTCCTCTAAAGATACTAACGAAGCCACACATGCCATTGCATCCGCATGTTGATTATCTTTTCGAGGAACAGGTTCCATGGTATAAGAATCAAAATTTTGTAATAAAGAGATAGCTAGGTCTTTATATTGTGATAATTTGTCCTGTTTTGCTTGATATATTCCTGTTACTTGTCTTCTAATCAATTGCGAATCTCCATAGATATGTATGTGTTTTATATTAAGAGCTAAGGCTGCTTTTATTCCTGCTATAAGAGCCTCATACTCAGCAATGTTATTGGTACACAGGAAATTTAGACGATATGACAAGGGAATAGGTTTCTTTGTAGGAGAAACCAGAACAACACCTGCCCCCGATCCCGTACGACACTTAGAGCCATCAAAGTATAACTCCCAAGTTTCATCTTTCTCTATAGAAAGAATGAAGTCATCAGGAAAGGACTCAGGGTTAGGGAATGAAAAAGGTGAAGGGGCCTCAACTAAGTGATCGGTCAACGCTTGTCCTTTAATTGCTCTTTGTGAAACAAATTTAAGGTCAAATTCAGTTAACATCATAACCCACTTAGTGAGACGTCCTGATAAATCAGTTTTAGAGAAAAGATGCTTCAACGGATCAAACTTAACCATGACGTGGACTTCTGAATTTAAAAGATAATTTCTCAATTTCTGAGTCGCAAACACCACGGCCAAGCATTGTCTTTCTATCGCAGAATATCGGGTCTCATAATCGAGTAAAGTACGACTTATGTAATACACCGGACACTCCTTACCATCTTTATCATGTTGTGCTAACAATGCTGCGAGAGCATGAGAAGAAGCAGCTGTATACAGGATAAAGGGTTTAGAAGGTTCGGCAGGTTGAAGAATAGGAGGACTAGCCAAATACACTTTTAAATCTTCAAATGCTTGCTGACAATCCTCATTCCACTGAAAAGTGATATCCTTTTTAAGAAGTTGAGTAAAAGGAAAGGTACGATCCGCAAGTTGAGACACAAACCTACGAATAGCTTGAATCTTTCCTTGTAAGCTTTTAAGTTGAGATACATTTCGAGGAGGTGGCATGTTAACAATAGCATCTATTTTCTTAGTATCCACCTCAATCCCATGATGCGAAACTATAAATCCTAATAGTTTTCCACTATCCACACCAAAAACACATTTTCGGGGATTCAAGCGCATGTGATATTTACGAATTCTTTCAAAAATTTGTCGAAGGATTTTAACATGATCCATGCGAAGAAAAGATTTGGCCAAAATATCATCAACATAATCCTCTAAAATCTTATGCATATAATCATGAAAGATAAGGGTCATCGCTCGTTGATAAGTTGCACCGGCGTTTTTAAGTCCAAAAGGCATCATTATCCAACAAAACGTACCCCAAGGAGTGGTGAAAGCGGTTTTGAATTGATCTTGAGGGTTAATGAAAATTTGATTGTAGCCTGAAAAACCATCCATGAAGGATAAGAGGGCATGTCCTGCCGTAGAATCAACTATCATGTCAATGTTTGGAAGAGGGAAATCATCTTTTAAAGAAGCCTTATTTAGATCCCGAAAGTCGGTACACATTCTTATTTTGTTATCTGGTTTAGCCACAGCGACAATGTTTGAAATCCATGGGGAATAGTCAATAGGGCGGATAAATCCAGCCTCCAATAATTTTTCAATCTCAGCTTTAACAAGCAGAGCTATCTTAGGATTCATTTTTCGAATATTTTGTTTCACGGGCTTAGCATCAGGAACTAAGACAATATTATGAGTAACAATCTTAGGATCTATACCAGGCATGTCAGAATATGTCCAAGCAAAGATTTCAGGGAATTCATGCAATAGTTCTTCATATTGTTTCTGTTCCTCTTCATCCAAACATTTTCCAATTTTAATGATTTTTTCTTTGTTGCAAGGATCCATCTTAACATCAAGGGTATCACTTATGAGGAGATTACTTTGTTGAGGAGTATCCTTTAACTGAGGGAATTCTTTCACGATCTTATCATTATCAATCTCTTTTCCGAAATAGGCTTCAGTGTTCAAACAATAAGGGAGTCCCCTATTGTGATGATAACGAGGAAGAGTGTCATAGGCTCCCAAGAACTCAGCTAAAGCATCGTCGGTAGGGAAGATATCTAGAGCACAATCACCCGAAGAATCCTCATCAATATACTCAGGGTGTTGTATTGATAAAGATGTAGAGATAGCATTAACACTAATGCATGGTCTTTTAGAGGCTTTAGTACGTCTGCGGGGATTATAACCAAGTCCAAAGGCATAATGTTGAAAATTAGTCTCTAGGGGAACTCTAATCCCTTGTTCATTAGCACCACAACCTTTTCCATGATACCCATGCTTAGCAAAAATGCGAAAACCACGACCATAGCGATCAGCCATTTCAAGAAGAGAAGGTGGTTTTTCATAAGACAAAGAATCAAACTCTTCATAGTTATAGATGTGAGAAGAGGAAGTTTGAGAAGCGGCCACAAAATTATTACTCATAGCTTCAGGCAGGGTTGATTGTTTTTTAGTTTCTTCTTTCTTTTCAACTTTGTGATTTTCAGCTTCTTCCTTCTTTTCAACTTTAAGTTCTCTAGAAGGAATCTTATATTCACCCACAAAGGTAGGATTAAAATCAAGAGATCCCCAATCATCTTCTGCGAGAACCTTCTCAGGATCAAAATCCTTTTTATGTGTAGTTTCAAGTCGAGAAGGATTTTCTTCAGGAGATCCGAATTCATCCAAAGGATTTTGATCATCGGAAAGCGAAGACTCATCGATAGGTTTCTTGTTTAAAGAGTCATCACTAGACGAGGATGGCTTAGAAGAATCTCCTTTGGAATTAGATGTTTGTAGACAAGCTTGAAAATTAGTATCTCCCATCAAAGTATATGTCTTATTGTTATAAATGAATTTAACTTGTCTATGCAATGTAGAGGGGACAGCTTGCATGCTGTGAATCCAAGGCCTCCCTAATAACAAGTTGTATGTTAAATTTCCTGGCATAACATGGATAGGAGTAGGCAAAGTAACAGGTCCCACTGTGAGAGGTAAGGTGATGATACCCAATGAAGTCTTAGCCACATTATCAAAGCCACGAATGGAACGAGAGTCAGGCTCCATAAGAGATGTATCCACATTCATCTTATGCAATAGATTGATGCTACACACATTAAGGCCAGAGCCATTATCTACTAGTGTTCGTCTTATAGCAGTGTCTTTCATGACAACCACAATCATCAAGGGATCATATTGCTGTTGGACTTCACCAGTAGGCAACTCATCTTGCGTAAACACAATTTGAGGTTTAGGATTCATCACGGAGTTAACAAAAGATGCTATATTACTAGATGTATTCGGTGGAGAAACATTCAAACCTTTCAAGGCATCTTGTAACATTCCATGATAAGCGGAAGAAGTTTGAATCAAATCCCAAAGGGATATCTTAGCAGGGGTAGCTTTGAGTTGTTCTATGAGATCATATTCCTTACCCATAACTTGCGAAATACGGGGAGCTTGAGGAAGAATTGGTTGAGGATTAGGAAGAGAGACTGGAATAACAGGAGGAGGATTAGGTTGCCTATTATTTCTGGTATGATAGGTATGGGCAACCGCATGATAACTCTCTCTAGTTATTTGCTTAGCATAATTGTAAGGACTTATAGGTTTTCTTCCTTGTACGGTGATGATTGGTTTATTCGGAGTACAAAAGGAATCATGATCATACCTCCCTTGGACAGTAAGGAGAGGAGTCTTAGGAATTTGAAAGGTGGGAGAAGGATAAGCACCTTGGACTTCAAAGAGAGGTTTGTTATATTCATTCAAATTTATCATGTTAACCAATTTAGAGGTCTTGTTTTTGTTTAAAGGTTTCGACAAAGCCACAAAGTCATCAAGAGCATCATCCAACAAAGCATGATCATATCGATTAAAAGGTTTGTCTTTTGATTCAAAAGGAGACATCTCCTCATAGAGGGGATTATTGAAAACAACCATGTTACTAGATTCAGGGGAAGAGTGGATAGGAATGTATCCTTGGGAGGAATCATTCGACTTATCTTTCTCATCACACCTAAATGGCATAGTAACAAGGTTTATGAGTTTTTGGTAAAATGAAGGTTTAGCATCCTTAGGGTTTAAAAACTCATCTAAAGCTTCATCTAATTCATCTTGGCTATACTCATAATAATCATCAAATGCATGAACATTTTGCAAATAAAAATCTGACATTTTGAAAAGATTGCATAAAATTTAAACACACAATGCAAAGAAACACAAGTTCTCTCTTTTTTTTTTTCTTTTTCTCTTTTAATGAAATGAAATGAAAACACACTAAATCTAGATCTAGATCTAACACATGCAATGCAAGAGGAAGCAATGATAGATTCACGTCGGGTTCACCAAAATGTGTAGGGGAAAAAAAGCGAGACTAGGTTAATCATGCCCTAATCCTACCTTTTGACACACATTACGGAATACGAAAGAGCCTAGAGATATCGCACAATTGGCTACTTCTTTTGGTGAAAGAGAGAGCCACGGGATATCTATTAGGATTTCTATTCCCTTGTTGAAATTGTAAGATCAAGTAATGCAAGTTCAAACCCTAATCTCAAAATGCAAGTATGAACTAATAACAAGATTGCAGAATTGAGATTAAACAATGAACAGCTGTAAGTACAAGGATGAAATAAGAATGCAAATATGTACCCAGAGTCAAAATCGGACTGAAAATGTTCAGGACGGGGGTGCGGGCGCCACTGTCCTGAAAACTACACCGGAAACCACTGTTCTGCACCCTGAAACACTATCTGGAAATTGTCTGTACACTGTCTGTCCGGAGGACCAGGGCGCCCAGCGCCTCTGTCCCAGGGACCAGGGTGCCCAGCGCCCCTGTCCTGGCAGGACCAGGGTGCCCAGCGCCCCTGTCTCGGTCTTCTACTCTGCAATTTCACACAGAGTACTGTCTCAGCTTTCTCTCTCCGGATCTGTATCCCACGGCGTCGTTCGAGTCTCGAAACCTACAATAATATCTGAAAAGGGGGAGGGGCGGCTATATAGGGTTTTGCCTTAGTCAAACCCCCGCTTCGGTGATTTCCACCTCCACGAATAGCCAAGTTGTTTTGTAAAATGTATTGTGTGTGCAGACCTAGTGTGTGTGCAAGGTCCAAAATGCAAGAAAGCAAACTAGAGCAACCTAGAAAGTAAACCCTAATTGCTTGTAAATGATAATGTAAATGCTCTAAATCAAGATGCAATGTGATCTAAAGCATGAATAAATGATGTATCAAAGCTTATGCAAAGACATGAAAACAATACGAAATCATACCCAACCCTCAAGGGAGGAGTACAAGCCAATCTTCAGTCGGTAATCTCCTATTGTTCTTCAATGTCTTCCAAGCCCTAAGTGGATGAATGAATTTGATAGATGCTTGATAAAATGATGTTGAATTTTGTTGAAGTCCTCAAAGATCTGCTCTTTCGCTGCATATGAAGTTCCTGGAAACAAAAATCCGATCCCCTTCAAATGAGGAAAGAGAGCTTTTATGTATGAAACCCTAGGTCGTAAATTCGTATTTTGGCCAACCTAGAGATTGAATATCCCGCCAATTTCTTGGGGTTAAGCTTTATTTTATGATTGGATCGTGCTCCCAAAATTTCGGGAAAAATGTCCGGGACCATGTTGCACGG
>NC_081411.1:299177572-299237034 GCF_030272615.1 Cryptomeria japonica
GATCACTTTCATGGAAGAGAGCCAAGGATGTCTCAACTTCACACAAAATGGATCGAATGTAGGAATGATAACAAACTGAACATCTAATAATTTAGTGCCAACATCAATAGGAAGTGTTATAGAACCAATAATAGGACAAGAGAATCCATTAAAAATTTTAACTATCACATCAATATCATCATATATCACTTGATGCAATTGCAAAGTATAAAGAAATTCTTCAGTTATCACATTAGCCATGCAAGCAGGATAAATAAGCACTCCTTTAGCGGGTATACCTTTTATTTTTCGTACTTATGTATAATGGGGTATTGGGTTCCTTAATGGTCTCACTAATATCAAATGTTATGTACAAATCCTTAGGAGGTTCTTGTTGATCTACAAGGTTCACCACATTATTAGATTCAAGGGTCACATCATTGGGAGAGTAAGCAGGACGACCAATCTCAATCACATTAGTGGAATGGGATGGTAAGGGAACAATAAAAATTTGAAGGTTCTGGTTAGGAGGAGCTACGAATTTGTTTCCTTTATCATTCACACCTGCCACAGATATAGTATTGTTATCAATCAATTCAAGAATCTTGCTTCTCAATGAAAAACACTTTTCAATATCATGACCAGGCTGACGATGATATTGACAAAAAGATTTAGCATCAAAGTAAGGTGAAGTTGTCTTACATGGATCAATTGGTTTGGTTTGATATTACATAACCACATAAAGGCACGATCTAGGGCACATGAGAAGTGCACACCTAAAAAAATACAAACCCAACAAACAAAAAATAGTTGAAAACCTCTAACACAAACTAAACCAGAGATAAAGCCAGCAACAAAAAAACACAGCAAAACTAGCCAACCACCAAAGGCATAAAGAGATGGCCTACTGGACGAAGGCATTGCCTTCATTCCAATCCTTACATAAGTTAATGAATTTATCAAAGAAGGAAATTTTCTTATTAGAATTAGGGTTACCAGAATCTAGAGTATCCTTAACCATTAAAACATGTGGCTCCACCAATGTAGAAGGGGATAAAATGTATCACTTACATTTGGCTCTCCTTTGATTGATTTCATCATGTATAGCTTTGATAGAAGTTGAGTTTTTCACCACCATTTTTTGGCTCCATTTATCCATTTCCCTTATTTTATCCGTTGGGATCTCCTAGTTTTCTCCTTTAGTTCCAAAATAATTTTGTCCTCATTTTTTTGTATCACCTTTTCTGAGAGCTCTTTTAATGTCCCCTTAACTTTCTCCCAGTTATCTAGCTTCTTGGCCATATTACTTGTCACTTCCCAAACATGTTCATCCTTGATATCCATAATCCATTTGTCCACTCCCATGCCCACCTCAACCACTACTGTCTATTTATTTTTCCAATTGCCACATTGAAATATGAAAGGAGCTATTTGAGATCACCATTTTTGTCATTCCACATTCTCGTCCAGCTTTAAAACGGTTGCCTCAACATCAATGGGGGAATTTTTAGGGTTATAGGTTTCTTGATTATGGGTAAAGGGGACAACTTCCTCAAACACACCGAGAGACACTTGGATTTTAAATTATTAAAAGATTCAGATTCCTCAACCTCCTTTTCTTTTCTAGACTCCAAAACCTGCACCTTTTTGTGGGGTGGGGTAGAAGACAACTTCTACTTCACTTCTCTACTAGAGTTAAAATGAGTGGGGATGAGTTTGGGCTTAAAGGAGGAGCCAATAGCTGAGATAATGCTTTTCGTAGGGGCCCTAGAGATACCAATCACCAAATTTAGGTCCCATAAGGGATTAATGGGATTAAACAAGGACCCACTCAAATGGGTTAAAACAAGATGAAAATTATAGAGCCCAAGGACCAAACCCTAATGGAGGGGCAAGAAAATTTAGTTTTGGCTTTGACAAAAAATTGTAATAAATAAGAATAAATCTAGTAAGAAAAGTTCATTTGAATTACATATGTTAGATAGTATAACATGAGGAAGATCTAGGTGTGAAATATTTTATACCGACCATCGAGGGTGATATATTTCATCAATAAAAGGGTCACATTCTTCCATTTTTTGGGAAGCTCTTCCTTGTTGCATCCACCTTGTAGCTTCAACACTCCACCCTTCGTGAAGAATCATTTAAATTATTCCTTATATGATCCCTTTGGTTTCTTAGGAAATGTAATACCATCTTTCAGGAGTCCAATAATGGTTGCAATCAACTATGACATGACTTTGAAAGTTACCTTGCCAATCTACACTTCCCTCTTATGTCAAGTCTGTGCAAAGTTTTTAGAGATCTCCAAGTCGAAACCCTGCATGCCTTCCACATAATTATCTAAATTCCTTTTCATCACTTATTTCCATAGCTTTGGTTTGCATTTTAATTTTTCACAATTATCATGCTCAACTTGGATTAAATCTCCCCCCATTTCAATTACAATGAGCTTCATAAGAGAAACTAGGTGGGTGTAACTAAAACCAGTTGTTTGGGCACTACAACACTTACAGTTAAAAATGACACTACTTTTTGAAAAGGATGTCTACCACTCTAGTAGAAAATGAATAGCCAAAAGGGTAGCAAGGATAAAAAAAGGCAATATAATTTAATTATACCCCATCATTAAAAAAATTATCCTCAAGTATCACCACACAAACCAAATCCAAAAGATCATAGATATTAGTTCAGATTTTTAAATATTTGAAAAAATAAACGTATGATGCCAACCTATCCACAACTTTGTTGCCCTCCCTTCTCGTACATGATTGATGAAAACATAACTAATTTGTTCAATAAGGGTCTTACACTTGGTCATCAAGTCTTCACATTTCCAATCCAAAGTAGCCTCATCTTTTAGGAAAAGGATTGTGTTTCTCGAGTCACCTTCCATTGTAATTCATCTTTTAGCCTCATCTTGGGATACTAATATTTATAAACAAGATAGAAAAATAATTCATTAAGAAGCATACACCATAAATTAACACAATACACAAGGTATACATGGGGAAAACCCTTTCGGGTAAAAAATTCCCACAAAGCATCATTTTCTTAACACACTTATAAATAAAGTCTATCATAAAATAGACTAGAACCTTGGGACACTCCTCCAATACATCCACATGGTTAATAACACCTCTTGTGCATAGTAATACAACTCATAATAAAGCTCCAAATTCACACTCCTCTCAAATGAGAGAGAACCTCCTTAAATATAGGAGGAAGGATGATGACACTATTCACACCTTATCGACAAACCTCATTCACAAATAATTAATAATATAATAGTTATTAGATTATAATATTTTAAATAGGATATGCTTATAAAGAATATAATGTATAAGGTTTTATAACCTTATATTATAACGTTATGTATAAATTTTATATGGATGTGACCCCTAATAGCATTATGTTCTAACACTCCCCCTTAATATTTTTATTAATATAAAATAGGTTTTACAAGAACCTGAAACCAAATCCAAAAAAAGCTAGAGAAAAACAATAAAGAAACAATCCAAAGCCAATAACCAAACAAAGACAAAAACAGGGGAAGCACCCCACAGAGCCCAACTAAAAAGACATAAACCCCTAGGAAAACCTAAAAAAAACTAACTAGGAGCTTTCATAAGCTCATAATTTTTCTCAATAATGTTCTTGTTGATCTCTTCTAGCTCCTCCATGATGCTCCTAGTGGTACTCTTCTCTTGGTTCTTTCTCTTGGTCCTAGTGGATGGGCTAGTAGATATATGCACCTTCATTCCTTGTAGATTAGTGTCCAGGTTATTTCTTTTGGATTTATCCATAGAAGGCGACATAATATTGTGTGGATGGGCTTTATGGATAGCAAATTTCTCATTCATATTTTTAAGGACACTCCCCCTTAATGTTAATAGGGGATCACATGTCAATTTCCATAAAATAAAAAATGAAGTACCCTAATAATGTAGATCTTCTTTGAGAGTGATAAACACAAACATAAATATATGCCAACATCAAGATCATTTATTCTGGACTACATGAAAGTCATCTTTCCATAATTTATAATCCCAACTTTTTAAGAGTGATTCTATGAGGTCATTAAAAAATTATATTGGAGTCGTGGTCTCCTCAAATTAGCCTCTCCCTAGGTTCATTACATAGTAATCGTATGACTTGATACAAATATACCCATAGGACTTAATATAATTTTTTTACAAGTGGAAGATTTACAAGGAGAAGAATTTACAATATGCCCATAGGACTTGAGCACAAATGTGCCTATAGGACTTACTAATGCCTACCTACACTATTTAAAAATACAAAAAGGATTTGCATATGCCTATTTGCAATCTTAAAGGACTTATTAATGCCTATATAGGTCTTACTTCACACCTATTAGGACATATGTCTATACGTAGGAGTTAAAACTAGGATATAGCCACTAGGTTGTGCCATTGACATGCACACACCCCCTTAATGGCATCACCTAAGGCCAAGCATTATTTGAATTTGGATAATATCATGCCTAAAGGTCTTATGCCTATTAGGTCTTACATCTAGGATTTAGCCACTAGGTGGTGTCATGTACACTCCCCCTAAATGGTATCACCTAAAAGTCAATCCCTGCATAGAGCCCCTTGAATGGTATCACCTAAAAGTCAATCATTGCATAGAGGATTTCAAAGCGATGGCTATTATTACAATATGTAGAATGTTCCCATGATCTTTAGTGTGATTTTATGATGGAACTAGAGAAAAATTTTATCATGAAGTACTTTCACTTTAGTAAGGTGCCCATGATCTTCAACATCCTTTTGTTTCTTTAGAAATGATAATCTTTGGAAAGAGTAAAATAACTTCAAGTAAGATTGTACTTTTACATGTATCCAACTTGAAATCTTCCATAAATATTCAAGTCCATATTGATTCATCAAGAGTTATTTTCATAATTCACCCTTTTTTATTCAAAGACACATAGAAGATAGCGTTTTTATTAAATTATTACACCATCAATGTAATAGATCCTACACAATAGGTTTTAACGACATAATCTTGTCATAATAGAAACAATATATTAGGAACATAATAATATATTCAACTTGATTCTTGGTGCAAAGAAAAAATATAATATTATAAATTTATCATTCCCAAAGATCATATCATATTCCTCATAAATTTGGAATATAATCCAATGATTAGTAGCAATGAGATCAACATATATTTTCATAAGAATAAGAATGAATAATTAGATAAGTAGAATGTACTACTATATATAGTAATGGTTCATAAAAATATCAAGCAATGGGTGAGCTATCCTTTCAAGGTTTGCTCTCCAGACAGTTTATAAGGGCAATAGCAACCCATTGTAAATATTATGATTGAAAAATGGATCTAATACAAAATAGAATAATAAATCTCTTTGATCTCTAAAAGAGATGCTAGTGAGAAATTTATCAATTTTGAATTTACTGATGCATATTTAATAGCCTGCACAATTCATAAAAAATATTATTAAAATATCTTTATAAGAGAATTATGAAGTATCAACACTTATAATGGATGACATAGGAAAGTACAAGTCTATGCCATCGTTGTGAAGAAAACACCTCTTGAGAATATTCTTCATATATAGATAATCTTACATTAATCATAGACAATGTGATTTTCTTACATTGACCACTTTTAATGATAAGATTATTTATATGTGAAGTGTGAAGGTTTTGTGGATTCCTATAAATTCCTTGACAATGTGAAGAAATGAAACATCTCATAGACTACATGTCATTACTCATGAGAAAATACCATTACTTCATAAGTAATAAGTCACCCTTTGGATCCTCATATAAGTTATATGAAATGATACATTATACTGTATATTTATGAAACAAAATCGTGAATACTTTCCACAATTGTTGGTTACAAACAATTATTTGACTAGAGATATGAGTACCAATGCCTCATTTTTCCATATTATTTTTTTCTCTTAAATGTGATATTGTAGTAAAAAGGATCTTAAATTCATCTTTAGCCAAGCATATTATAGGGAAATCCAAATAGGAGTATCGAGCTTCCTATGTTCATTAAGAAATGGGGTTTCTTATATAATAGGGCTTAAAAATATATATATTACAACTAAGTCTTAAACAATAAATAAAATCTTAAAGAATGGTAACATCAAGTCTTTTTATGTTGCCTACCCAAATATTACCTTAGCTATAAACATTTTTGTGGCCCAATTTTATGGCTTTTTACTCACAAAAGTACATAAATCTCTTATTCATAATATGTACTTACTAAGGCAACATATTTTTAATTTTGGTAAATTATGTAAGTAAATTGAGTAAAGATTGCTCCAAATGTATATTTTGAAGCTTTTATATCAATCTCAAATGTTTTTATTAAAGATTATATACCACAAGTAGTAGTGTGGAATAGAGTCTACATCTCACAATATTACCTCCTTTGGAATTTGTTTTTAAGTGAGTGGATTGACTATGTAGATCTATTTGGTCTAAGCACATGAATACAATTTTTCTAGTTTGAAAGTATGCCCCTTGACTTTCAACTAAGGTTTTTTTCTAAGAGATCATTTCTTTATATTTTCTAGTAAATAAATAGATGGACCCCTAATTTAATATCGTTATGCACTTAGGTACACATCAACCTTAGATTATTATACACTCTCTATTTTGGGCCATATTTTTAAAAAAATGAATATTTTTTAATCTTTTTATCTTAAGATGATTTTAATGATACTTGGATTAGAAGAATGCCATAAATATCCCATCCCTAACATATTTTATGCTTTAAGACTATCTTCATATATAGACTTACAATATATCTAATGTAGATTAAAGCTCTCAAATTAATCACTTCCTAAAGGACAAATGATTTATAAATTAATCACATTCATATATCCTTACTATTCAAAATATCAACTATGTATTCTATTATAAATAGGCATGATTAATTTCTTAAAAACAAAATATTTCTCTCTAATAGAAGAGATATCATGTATAGTATACAAAGACTCTATGTTTTCAATGTAAGTTTTAAACAAAGCTTTCCAAAGATGTTTTAGTATAAATATTAAAATGGGGAACATAATGAAAAGTAACAGAAATACTACCAATCCCCATGTGGTGGTTTTCCTTATGTCATTAAAATGTTAGAAATAAACTTTATTTAATCATGTTAGTAATAGTCATGTCTCATACAAGAGACACAACTCTTCATGATTTATTTGCATTTATAGATCCTTGGGATCATCCTTTTGAATATAGAGAAAATCTATGCAATTACCAATTTTAACATTTGGTATCAAAGCGGGTTGCAGCGTGATTGTAAAACTTATTGTCGAGAGAAACGAAAATAATTGTAAAGTGGACTGCAGAAGTCTTTGTTGAGTTTATTTTATTCTCAAGGAAGAAAAGGGGTAGAAATATGAAGTGCAATTCAAACTTACTTTTAAAAGGAAGTCAATATTTATGTTAGAAGGAAATATGTGTAATTACACGAAGAAGATATGAGCATATTTTGAAGAAAGAAATTGATATTATCTGTGGGGTTGTATGTAATGTTGGAAAAAGATCAAAGCATAAAGAGGTTGCAATCATAAAGTAAAAATCATTATCAAGCATATAATTAAGGTAATTTTAATTATTTATTTTAATTGCAAAGAGTGTTAAGAAATTTAAGAAAGAGAATGAAAATTTAATAAGTGTGAAAAATACTTTGGAAAATGAATTAGAGAAAATTAGAAAAGAAAATAAAGACTTAAAAGAGGAAAACATGTTACATAAGGAAGAAATATTGAAATTAAGAGAAGAAGCTAATCTTTTCAATCAATTACTTGAAGCAAACATAAAAGAAAACCAAAGTCTAAAATAGAAGCCTACATTATGCAATGTTTCATGTGATACAAAGGATTTATTTTATGCAATCGATGAACCATGTCATATAGTTAAAAAAATCTCTGATAAAAAATGTATTGTTGAAGATAACACAATTGAATCTACTATTCTACTATTTTTTAGGCTAATTGTGTGGATAAAGAACCATGATTTTTTTCAACAAATGTTGGGTTTAAGTTAATGAAAAAAATGGGATATGAAGGTAAAGGTTTGGGAAAATCTGGACAAGGAATTGTAGAACCCATTGAAGCAATAATGAGACCAAAAATTGAAAGGCCTGAATATCTTGATAGTGATAAAAATAAAATCGATGATGCAAATATTACAAGTTCAAACAAAGAAGCTAAGATAATGCAATACGTGCAATGTTTTCATTGTCATGGACAAGGACACAAAATGGAAGCATGTTGGGATCTTCATCCTTGTACTATATATGGATTGAAGAATCATTTAGAGAAATTATGTTGGACTAGAAAGTGGAAGGAACAACCTTTAAAAAATAGTATACAAATTGATTGTGGATGGATTGGCGTATCGAATTGGAAAAAGATTACAACTATGTTCAAGATGTTTTACAAGCATAAATATTCTTATGTTAGGAAAAAGAAAAAGAATTATACAAAAATAAGTAATATTAATCACAAAGATCATCTTTAAAATGCTATCACACTGATTGCAAAAATCATTGAAGTTATTGTGCTAGTTGTGGAAATGAATCTATGAAAGTTTTGATTGCAAAGATCAGTTTTTGAATAGATCGTAGAGATCGTTAAAGTTTTTGGTATTAGAGATTGTTAAAGTTTTTTGACTATAGAGATCTTATGGAAACATTTTATTTATTGGTATTTGTGAAGATTTACATCGCAAAGATCTTTGGAAATGCTTCACTTTATTGGTATCTATGAAGGTTTTGATTGCAAAGATCTTATGAAATTCTTCATCTTCTTCTATTGATACTTGTGAATGTTTTGATCGCAAAGATCTTTGGAGACACTTCACTTATTTGTATTAATACTTGAGAAATTTTTTATCGCTGTTGGGACTTCAAAAATTTTGTCTAATTTTGAACTCGGGCTCAAAATTTTGTAGATTGCATTCAGAATCACCTTGTTGAGCACACTTGAGTAGCTGTTTTTATGAGCTTGTATTTTTGCACTAGAGAATTGTCAAGAGAAATCCCTTTGAGGGATGGTTATACACCTTATGGACATGCCATGTGTCCATTTTCAACTTCCCTAGACTATATTTGATGTGTTTGTGAAGTCTCCTTTGGAGGTCCTCGGGTTAGGGTTGCTCATTTGCACATGTTTGCACTTTTTTGAGTGGCCCTGTTTGAGCATTTATATCTTTGTGCCAATTGATAGTCAAGCCAAACAGAGAATTGTCTATGATTCCTTGATATTTTTTCAAGTCCTATGTCAAGTGGCCCAATCCCATCAATTCGTTTGCTCAGTTTTCAAAGCCAATTTCATTTGCAAAAAGTTCAGTTTTGCAACTAAACATTGTCAAACAACAGTTTGAGGGCCACTTTGAAAATTCATATTTCACACCCGATTGACCTGCATTTCAAATCAATTATACCCCATAATTTTACGTAAAATTATGTATCATCTCTCTAGTTTTTATCGCCCCAGCTCTTCATTTGACCCATTTTTTACGCCCATTCCAAACGCAACATTTCAAGTTTCCCAGTGTCAGTAGTTCAATTAATCAGAGAAGCCAACTTTAAGGGTTAAATTTTTTGACATGTTACCTAATTAGGTTAAACCCTCTTGCACACCTATTCATGGTATGTTGATCTACCAGTGTACCAAGTGGCAGCTCGTGATGTGTTGATTTGATATTTTTTCAAATCAGTTTTCAAAAGCTACTCAAGTTTATTCAGCATGTTGTTTCACACAAACCTGAGTAGGCAACTTTGACCATTAATAAATTTTGACTCAGATGTCTTCTTGACGATCCGTAAGTTACTCCGGATTCTATGTTTTGCAATCTATCAGTGTGCCAGATCCCAAGCCTTGGGCAGGTGTTTTGGTCAGTTTTCGAAAGTAGTTCTGGAGGCTACTCAAGTGTTTTCAGCTAAACGTCAAAAGTTGCAAAAAGGTAAAAAATGAAAATCTCGAGCTAAAATTTTCACATCCCAAGCATATCCAATTAGCATTTCAAGGCTTTTCAACTAGCCATTTTCCAAGAAACGAAATTTTTTTTAGTCCAACCCACCAAGGGCGTGACTAGTGATGTGGTCCAGTTTAACTAGTTAAGGCCAATTAAAAGGAAAATATATTATTTAAGTCTCCTTGTTTTAAATAATATTATAAAGTCACTTTGGGTGAAAAGGCAGATGAAAATCAATAAATCATTTTATTGACCTAAATGCACAATTTAGCAAAGGAGCTTTTAAATCATTTTATATGATTTACATAAAACAAGGTGAAGTAATTTTAATTACTTTGTAAATTCTCAAACTTTATGTAATGTGTATTTAGCCCTTTGAAAGGCTATCAGAGGGCCCCAAGGCATTTCATAATGTCACGAGAAGGCCAAAAAAATTCTTCTCCTTGCCCCCATGGGTAAATGGAGGAGTGAAAATCAATGCAGGATAATGGGAATAAGGAAGGCTTAGTTTCTTCCAAATCCCGCACATGAAATGACTTTGGCCAGAGACTGCGTGGGACAAGGAGGATGAGCGGACGACAAGTAGGTTTTTTATCCCGCGCCCTCAGGTGAGGCTATAAAGTATGACACGGGCTAAGCATGGAGCCGGAGTGAGAAAGAAAGGTGTTATCCTGCACACCTGATGTTGACCGCCCAGATGAGGTGCGGGATAAGACACCCTAAACATCTTCGTCGATGCCTGCATATTTTGAAACCATTATGCTCCAAGTTAACAGAGATACTCTGTCTAGCCGAGTATCTCAGTTAACTTGGAACATAATGGTTTAAAAATATGCAGGTGTAAAGCGGAAAATCGAACCCTAGGTGTTCCCCCCCCCACTCCAAGGAGAAAGGAGGTCATTAGGATTGACGGTTTTCACTTAGGAGAGACTTTACATTCAAAAGAGGGGTTGAAGCTCACAAGATCCAATCCCACACAATGCAAGATTGAATTCTAAATGAGTTTCAAGGGTTGAGACAGCAAGGCTACCCTCTTTTGTAAAGAATGTAAATAGAAGGATTGAATTAGGAGTGTAGGTGAAAGTAATAAAGATTCGCTTGCAGACAAAAATAGAAACATGGGATGAAGCTGCGGACCTAGAATTAGCAGTAAAATGTCGAGACGATGCTGTCCTGCAAGTTTGAGTAAAATTTGACGGGACGATGGTGCCCGGCGTGCACACGGTCCTCCGAAAAATCCGCGAAACGAAGGGGGATCTGTTCGTCTCTGCACAAGGGTTCCAGATCTTCAATTACAGCCGCGTACCTGCAACCTACACACAGAAAAGAGAGGACGATTGGGGGGTTAGGGATTAGGGGTTTGCCTTTAGGTCAAACCCCGGTTTTGGAATTAACCAAGAAACGAGAATGTTGTAAATGTAAATGTTTGTAATGTAAACAAGTACTGATATCTTGTTGTAAGAATGTTTGTATTCTTACATGCTAAGGTGTAAATGATGTTGTATGTTGTATGTTGTATGTGATCTCCTCTTCAATGGTTGAATCCTTGTCTTGAATGCAACACTTAGCCTTGAATGGAGACTTAGAATGCTCAATTGCTTGAAGGAATGCTTGAATGCTTGAATGTTTGAATGTTTGCCTAGTGCTTCCGCCTCTTGTACACATATGTCCTTCCTCCTTAAAATGGGAGAGGAAATGTAGTTTATATACTTGTCAATTAGGGTTAAAAGACTGATTTTTCCAACCTTAGGCCGACCTAGGAAGATTATTTTCCAATTTGCAAACTTGAAGACCCAATGCCCCATAAGAGACCGGGCCCAAAATAGGGCCAGGGACCAGGGCGCTGGGCGCCATGGTCCCACCTCCCGGGACAGCAGGGTGCAAGGAAGGATCAGGCCAAGGTGCAGAAATATGCAGTTTTTGATGTCACAAACAGGTTTCGAGGTCTCCATTCAAGTTCAGTGTTGCGTCGCCATCGTGAAGACCCAAATGCAGTTGAAATTGCAAGTGTCACAATTTTAGGACGCTACAGCAGGCATCGACGACGATGTAAAAGAGAATGAATAAAGGTGTTCCACAAAGTATTAGGAGAATTTTGCAATACAATACACAGTCGATGGCCAATGTGAAGGAAGTATTTGAGTTCTGAGTTAACTCGGTTGTCCCCCATGCATGGCGGTACTCCAAATTTTATCATTACATTTCTATTGGTGCAGACGAAGCCTTGTTGAAACAAAATCAACTCTTGTGGATTCTTAGAAATGTGAAATGACCACGGTGTTGTGTTAATTCAAAGCGACATCAAACTGAGGTTTAGAGAACGAAGTAACAGATAAGCGCTGACAGAGAATTGTGATCAGATGCCTGTAGAGAACATCAACATAGCTTCCAAAACTGAAGATGTACCGAAAGATGATGCAGATGCTGCTTATGAGGAAAACAGAGTTGAGGCATAAAAACAAAAATAATAGTGTTTTACAAAGTTTGAACCAGTGGAATGATCAACAGGGCATCGATATAAGGAGTGTTGCCTCAAAAAATGCAAGGTTCAATCCCATAGAGAATGGAAATCACAGAAGGGAAGCAGCTCAGATCCATAAACTTTTAAGACTTGAGATTGTTGAAGTCTATACACTACTACACAATAGAGATATTTAAGACATTAATTTAAGACAATATATTAGTTTTGTCTTAAATACATTTTTTATATTTTAATTGTCTCAAATTAAGACAATAAAACACTTTTCCTCAAACTTTTATTCAATTAGTCCACGCTCAACTCAGAGTCTGCTGCTCCATTTTGTAGCAATTTCCGGTCCATCCATTAAAACTAGCGGTAGCGGCGGCAACATCATGGGGATGCAGGCGGGAAGAGTTTTCATGGTATGGCGGGAATTTTTCTATGTCCTGCCCGTCTTGTTCAACCCGTCTCACGCACTGCCATTCAACATTCTAAGATTGAGCTGCAAACTGTCCAAGTTGAGAAATCAAGGTCTGTGCTGCAAACAGGTAATAATTTTCTCTTGTAGATCTTTTTGGTTTTTTTTAATGTGGGTATCCCTTGCTCTGTTATTTGGATCTGTTAAATTGAAAAAAATATCATCCCTTATCAGCCCTTAGAAGTGGGCATTCTAGATGGGTATCGTCTGCGTTGAATTTTTTTTATCCCTTGAACTAATTTGTTAAAGGATCTTGAACATGTTGGAGCAATAGCAGCTTGTTTGCAATGGAGTTCTCGTGCGTGCTCTTGATTTCTCAGGTAAGCCCTTACTCGCAGGATTTTATTTATCTATTTTTTCTCAATCGTTGTCTGTTTTTTACTGGAATAAACATTAACAATGGCTAATGGTTAATGTCAAGTACGTGGACACGAGATTTTATTTGATCTCTAAGAAAAACTTTAAAAATCTTGCTACCCAAAAATACCCAAATCATGTGCTATTTTAAGGGGCAACACCAGGGCGCTTCACCACTAGCCGACAGCTCTGCCTCCTCTCTTTCCCATCAATCAGTCGACTCCCATCTTGACTGATTTTGTCGAATGGGTTTTGGTTCTTAAAACCACTCGACTTCTTGGTTTCTCTATGGAGGAAGCAACTATAGGAAACTCCCACCATGGAATAGGCCATTTGTCTTGCTAGCACGCAAACCCCCCACCCTACTATTCTGGTTCTTTCGGAGCAGCAATCCTGAACCGCATTCTTATATGCATATTATGATTCATGATCGGGTGCCAGGAAGGGTGTTTCGAGTAAGGTTGAGTGGGGTTCTACCACCAATTGATTCAATTCCCACCTCTGCTCTGTATGCCATTCTGGGTAATCAGCAACCCTATTGATATAAAGCTTTGATCACCGAGCAGGAGGAAACGAATATCATAAAAAAATGTAAAATACCAACCTATTTGTCTATTCATATCAACACAAAGATTATTTATATCTACCGAAAAATTATTTAAAATTGTTTTTTTTTTAAATTGCTATGTTTAATAACGAGCAGGTGCCTATTTGTCTATTTATATCAACCCAACCTGGTTTAAGCACCAACCAAAGGCTTTGCCTCCTTTTCAAGAGCCCCACACTGTGTCTCTCGATTGTATCCCAATGCAGGATTTAAATCTGGGGAATCTGGCTTAAATCCCGAGAATATTGCTTGGAGAAGTTCTCTAGCTTAGACTCCAAGATTGATTATTTTGGGGAATATGTTAGACATCACATGCATTGGTTAAAAGAGGGCACCGACCAAAGTTAAACACAAGAGTTTTGATCCTTGTTGGAGAGCAGAAATCTAATTTCAAAAAATTCGCTTTGGCATGAGTGTGCTTGTCGAGTGCTTACTATAACAATCACGTAGTACAGAATTTGTTTTAAAACTATTATAAATTATAATGAACACTATTTTTTTCTTAACTTTGTAAGAGGATTGAGAAACCCTTATTGTCTTTGAAGCTTTGGGCAGCCCTCTTTTCTTCATTAAACACTATCATTTTTTGATTCGTGACTGCATTAGAGTCCCTCTTGAGAGGCATCCTCTTGATTGACTGATACCTTGCTTTCATTCTTTAGACTGTCATTTCATATTATGTTAATAGAAGCTTGAAATAAGGTTTGATTTCATTGTTAACTCATCTAAAATCAAGACCATCATGATCTTCTATTTCTGTCGCAGCATCACACTATTATTTTGATCCACTATTAGCATCTTGTTTGTCACTGATCAATGCAATGGCCTCATTTTGTGTCTTCAGAACCTCATTTCTGTACTTTAACCTGATCATTGTAATATATTTGAATTCAAAACCTTACCTTAGTCAGGTAATCATTGTCTTGTGGGCGTTGGCAATGATGTGTTGTTTCTTGGGGAGATTATTCATGTAGTATGCTAGCCTTTGTCATGTTCCTTGCTCATATGCAACAGCTATGTCAAAAACAATAATTGGAGATCCATTTTGATTGCAAAGTCCCCTGTACTGTGGACTGCTAGTTAGTTGATTGTTTTATACCTGAGACAAAAGATTGTCCATCAATATTTTATGATTCTCCTTATCTGTCCTTAAAATCATTTATCACTGACTGCTTGTGTAGAGTCCTGCCACACCATTCCTTTGCTTCTTGAGACTGCTCTTGGAATCCTCTTTTAATCTTTGCTCCAGACATAGCCATATGACTGGACTGAAATCTTTCTGGATCACTATAATGGCAGCACCCTTTTGTGCGTATAGCTGGTCTATTTACTCTTTCAATGGCCTCCATTCCAAAGACATGGCATAAAGCATTGTCAAGCACTTAATTTGCAAGCATTGACTATGATATTTCTTCCTTGGGTTGTACCTTTCTATTGCCTCTTGATGAATATTGTACCTTAATATTTAATTGTCAATAATTTCTCATTTTATGTAAGAAAAGACTGCACTCCTAACATGATTGGTAATAGTGCTTGGGGTATTTGTATAGATATATCTTCTAACTCCATTTTCAAGCTCACAGTCATAAGAAATAATTGCCCTTTCTTTATACTGTCTCTAACCTGCTCTGCACTATCCTTTAATGCTGTGATTATCTACTTGGAATTCCTTTGACATGATTTGTTGTCTAAGATGATTATCATAGATAAGTTGTCTTCTCACTATCCTGATTATTGTGAACTGTTGCTCAAGCTGTCTTTGGGATGATGTATAGCTTGTATTCCATCAAACCTATTGTGTAAGCCTTGTTATGACTGTCCCAATTTCCTAGAAATGATGAAAGATCTGGTGACTTTTTTTATAAAGCTACATATGATAGGAAGAGCACTCAGAGATGGTTTGAGGAGAGTGACTTCCCAATAGAACCAAGAATGAAACAAAATTAATCTTGGGGAAAGAAGCCTTAGCAATATTGGCCAGAGAAAGAGACCTTCTATTATTTCAATTTATTGCTTTGATATCAATGTCAACATGCTGCTGAAACTAATATTATTGACTGTCATCCCTCTGTTATTTTGACACTTATTAGATTTGCCACACTTATATCCCTGGTTTCATGAGGTAGTGATTGTCATTCTCTATCATTATTATACTATCACTTGTCCTTTTAAAATTATGGAATATCAATATTTTCCCTTTTCTGTTATCTCTGCTCATTGTTTGAGATTGTCCATTAAATTTCTTTACTTCTATTTTACTTATTTTATTAAAGCTAGAAAAAGTATTCTTAGATGTATGTACACAGAGTAGCTCCTTCAGTTAACTGCCCTGTCCTTGTGTGGGACTGTATCTTCCACTGACTCCATGACTTGTATTTGGAATGGGATGTTGCTTTGTGTTGGTTGTGGCCATATTGTCTTTGCCCTTGTATTGATTGCAACAACATATGATTGCTCTAAACTGTCATTACTTATCATTGTTAGACAAGAACATATATTTGTCATTGATATCAAAACTATATCTAATAAAAGGCTAAAACACGTATAATCAAATTTAATTGCCCTCTGTGTGATACGTCTCTCTAATTTGGGATTGAGAAATCTAAATATATAGATTTTTTAAAATATTATTCCCACTGCAAGATTATACACTTGGTATAACTTGAAGGTTCACGCCAAAGACCACAATTTGGTTGAACATCCACCGCCATACATATTCCCTCTGTAATACATACTTGGCATATACATATCATTTTGGTTGCAACACCTATCAATGTTTGACTCGTCATCATCAGGTAGGTAAGCAAGAAGCTTGGAAACAAATATGATTTATGTTTGGAATTTAATACACAATATGTACTTTGACCCTATCGGGCTAGCAACCAGGCAGCACATTCAGATTTTAAAAAAAAAAAGAATTTGGACTTCTATCTCATCTCATAATTTGATTTCTCTTATCATCTAAAACTCCTCTTAAATGTGAGTATTCCTTGTGCAGATTTATTTTTATGGTTTTGACTTTGAAATACATTTGGATTGACTTTAATCTTTCATAATGAGTTTATATTAGTTTGTTAAAAATTTTATATATAAATATATAATTTAAAATTTAAAATTGGGAACATTTACAGGAGAATTCTATTTATTTTAGATATGTAATTCTAATCTGAGTTAAAAAGAAAGAACCATGACTTCCATCCAGATATGGTATAATTCAGTCTGTCTGCCACAACCGGAATGCTTGATTGTTGATGAATTTATTGACATTGAAGTTGTTATTAGTCTGTCATGTCTGTCATGTTGCAACAACAGTCTTGTAATCTAAAATTCTCTGATTTTCAAGACTGTTAGCTGGTATATTTGTGAAGTCTATAGGTGATTTGACATTTCTATTTGCTAACCACCTTGTGGTAGCACCTTGAATGGGCTGGAATGAAATCTGAAGCATGTTTTTCAGACCTGTAGGTTGTTGGGTTTCTGATTATAACAGTGATGAGTCTAAACAAAAGTATGAAGACATTTTTGCTTCAGTTGGGTGGCCTTCCCACATTGAGGAAACGATAGTTTGAAGGTTCTTATTTACTACCCACATATGCAATCTGCAATAGCTAATCTATAACCAGCATACAATGCCTCTTTCTCAAGGTATTTAGACAAAGTTTCCAAGTGAATGTTCAGTTGGTATTATCTATTTTATCATACATTTATATGTATGCATCAAATCTGAAAACAATTTTGAGTTAATGCAAGCAAAAAACATCTTGACGAACCTTGTCACAGTAGAGATAATATATTATCCAAACATAATAAAGATTGTAATAACAGAAAACACTCTTATATGTTCAGTTGTTCCAAGTTTATTGTAGTTTCATTGGTTTAACACAAAAAATTCAGGGGGTGTTATCATATTGCTACAATCCGATTTTATAATGAGAACTTTATATGAGGTTATTAACAACAATTTACTTCATGACTTGTTAATTTGTAATGCATTTAAAATTAATCTTGTAAACTCCAGATGGTAGTACTTCCTGAGGATTTCTTTGAATTCATCTCATATTGTAAGATTAGATGGTTTACCGCCAATCACCATAGCATTTAATTCAGCCCGTTTTGGCATTGAACAAGCTGGCATTATCGACCAATTTGGTCTAAGTCAAGCTTACATTTTCTGCCAGTGGCTTGCATTGCATGCACACAATCCACCAAAGAGGTGTTGATAAGGTTGGCTTTGCTGCCTACATGTTATAATACACTATCCATCCAAGAGGTGTTGATTATGTTGGCTATACTATCTACATATTCTGGTAGGCTTGTCACCATATCATTGTACTTATATTCATTTAGAATAGCTACGTGGTTGGAAGCCTGTACGCTCTCTCCTTTCCCACTTCAGGATCTGGGTGATAAAAAAGTGTTGGAGACATTACATATACATTTTCAGTATTGCAAAAAACATAATAAAAAATAGGATGGGTTGTTACACATCTGGATATTTTAAGTAATTGAAGTCACGTTCAATTGAAATTTTATTTTAAGCTGATTCCTAACTTCCAGTTCAACTTTCAACTTTATTTTGTCACTATTTGATAGAAAACTTTTTGTTTCTTCACACTAATCAAAAAATCCTCCATTAACTTCACATATTTCATATGGGAGTCCACAACTTGTTTTAATAACCCAATTTTTACTAATACTATGGCATTGGAATCTTTTTAGTGATGCTCCAATTTTAGTGTCTCAGTTGTGTTGTTCCAATTTTGCATCCAAATCAATCTGAATCTTTTTTTTAGTCATTTTTTCCTTTTCTTCCTCTTCATGAACAAGTTTCTTACATGTCGACTTGGCTAACTTATTGTACTGATAATCCTCAGTGTACAAGGTGTGAATATGATGATATACTCATCTTGTATTATCTTCAACCTACTTATTTCATGGATAATTCTCTTGACCTTGTATCAGATGGCTCACAAATTCAGCAAAAAATTTCAAATTTCCATACTAATTTTAAATGTCATTGCAATTACTGAGTTCACCAGATCACTCACAGTTCTAAGATGGTTCATTTGTACTTTCTTTGCAAGTAGGTGGCATTGAGACTTCCCATGATCATACACTTCTAATGGGATATTTTTCTTTCAAATTCTTGTAGGCGTGCTCCACAAGCCAAAATGTAGAGTTAATACTCCAAGAGAGCTGCACAGATGCATCGGGGTTAGTCATAGTTTACACACTAGTAGATGTGCTATTTCTGAATACATCAATGAGTGGGGAGGATCCTTCATACATACCCCTTCTTCCTTGTGGATTTTCCATACTGCCAGATAGTCGAAGAAGCAATAGATCACTGGTTCCACTAAGTTCATTTCATGAAGTTTCAGGCACAACCACACAGTGTCCCATTACTCCATGCAGCTTTGATAATTAAACCACCATTCAGAATCCCTTATCCTTTTGTCCCAGTGGTTGATGAGGTTCCTATTATCTTAGGTCTATTATCTATGCCTTACCAATTCTGTTAAGCTCTATAAATATATTGTGTAATTTTTATACAATTATAGGTTAAACATGTTTTAATTCTAAACTAATATAGAATGGTAGCAACCAATGAAGTCATTTGTTATTGTAAAATTGTTTGTCTACAATTGTTTTTCCGTGTCAAGTCAATTGATGTTACCTGCACTAATTTATGTATATTATATTCTTGCTTATTGAAAATCACTTTGCTAAATTTTGTGTCCAAGAGATTCATGGTTTTTGTTTGCTGTGATGCGTAGGCGAATGGTGGAATGCGAATATTGTAGATGTATTAAACCAGGGTATTTATGTATATTATATTCTTGCTTATTGAAAATCACTTTGCTAAATTTTGTGTCCAAGAGATTCATGGTTTTTGTTTGCTGTGATGCGTAGGCAAATGGTGGAATGTGAATATTGTAGATGTATTAAACCAGGGTATTCAAACAGGGCAGCTACAAGGCTCAGATGCATATACCATTAATAGCCAGCCAGGAGACCTATATCCATGCTCTGCATCTAGTTAGACCACCCTATTGTCCATGAGGTTTTCATTCTTAACAAAGGCTAATCTTCATAGTGTAGCAGGCCTTTCTCAAAACAATGAGGCAGGCTCTTCAAAAAAATAAAAATACAGCGAACTCTTTTTGTCTTTGGACTATCCCACATTTGCTTGTTCAAGTATGTTTATTGCCATTATGGTCTGTTACCAATATACTGCCCTTGGTACTGCTCACAAGATTTAATAAATTTCTTGTATTGATTGCTATTTTTGTGATCATTTGATAGGAATCTTTGTTCTCTAACCTAACATTTCATGGCATCCTCAAGAGATCATTGACCCCTAACTATTGAGGTTTGTGATTTGAAACACTTTCATGGTTTTGGGATTACAACCTCTTATTGTGCTATGTCATTGTGCCTTATCATTTTGCTTTATGATGCAGGAACTTTAATTACCTTGACTGTTGCTAGGGTCCTGTCCCAGTGCAAGGGACTATCATGCTTCTCTCTATCAGTGACTGCAAATAATCTTCAGATGATGAGGACTTGCTCTTTTCATACTACTCATCTTACACTTTGTTTTGGTTAGTGCTACCTTTCTTGGGACTTGTGACAGTCATTTTGTATCTTATTCACTGCTCACTGTTGTTACTCCTTTTGACTTCACTATTCTTTGGCATGATTACCTATATATTCCCCTGATAGAAAATTGTCATAAATATTTCCATTGGAAACTAAATCTGCTGGACAAAGTGTCACTGTGTGTTTTAACCTTTTCTTCACTTTTGTTATTGCAAAAGAATTCATGTCTATGTTCATTTTTTTTATGATGAATAGCATGTTCACATTATTTTTCATGTGTTTGAAGCCCAAAAATCTGGCTATTTCAAACATTTAGTTTCTTATGATTCGACTTAGTGGTAAATGGCTATGTCAACTTCAGTTTAAAAAATACAAATTTTATACCCAATAAATTATGTTTAAAATCTAGTGTGAGATGTGAGAGATTAATGTTTTGCAGGTTGCTTTCTCTTTGATGCACTATATTTTGTTTATGGTTTCAAATTAGCAGGGAAGTTGAGAATGATATATTCAACATAAAAGTGGGTGTGTTTTCAGGTCTAGGAAATGAAAATTCTATTACTTATTTCATTTATTCATTGCTGCATGTAGATTGCCCATCATGTGTTGCTGGCCAAGTGTTGGACCCATTGATGCCTGATGATGGTCATTCTAGCTGTGTTAGACTTCTACTTGTTGTTATCACCTTATTAAATGTTTAATTATCCAATTACACTGTAAGAATGGAAAGAAACTTTACAAGAAACTTTGCTGCTTCTTTGGACGTGTCTCCCACTGAAGTAAGTCTTTTTTATTTTTGAGAAATTATGTTTAGCGTAACTTTCTTGGTCTTTCATTTCAGGGGTTACTTTCTTTTATGTTGCTTTATCCTTTTAGTGAATCTTTTTAGAATTTTTTTTTACTCGTGTAATTTTTATACTATCTCAGGTGGTTCTTGTAGCAAGACGGGGTGGAAATGTTATTGTCAAAAATGTGGATGCCCTTGTCCATATTTATCAAAAAATGTGGCTGCTTGGGTTTCAGTCATGACCATATTTGTACTATTTCTCCTTCATGAGACAAAGAATGTGCCAATTGAAGCAAACAACATTGGTTGTGGAAGAAGTATGTGAGAGATGTTGATTTAATTGATGATGAAGTAGGAGATGCCTATCCCAAACATGAAAGTGGGTGGTTTTGCATTAGGATCAACTATATTTTTTCTTCTAATAGTTTGCCTTTCTTAACTCCATGGTTTCAGCTGCATAACCTTCTGGTTCTTATTGCTATTGTGATACTCTTTTTCTTCTTCTTCTTCTTCATATTGATGTCTGCTCAAAGGCTATTGTGTATATACTGAGCCAAAGCGTCCTCCATGATTGTATGCTGCTAAAAATTCCACAATCAACCATGCTGCTAAAAATGACTCTATTCAGTCATGTGAAGTTCGATTCTATTGTTCTCATCTATACTTGTCAAAAATGTGGATGCCCATGTCCAATGTTCATGGAGTTAGTAGTACTGAAGGATTTGGCTTGAGGCCATAAGGCAACTATGCGTTTCTGTGAAGACCTTGCTACCTTCTCTTGTAAAGAACCTTGTGGTAACCTTCTGCTGTGAAGACTCTACTACCATTTATTGTTTACCGCATCCAATATTCTCTAGAGAAATACCGCATCATTATGTAATATACAAAACATTGAAAATAAATATAATTATTATGGCATTTCTTGTTAATAAGTTTGTTATGGTATTTTGTTCAGTGTTTTGTAAGAATTAAATATTGAAAATAATTACATTGAATCTTGTATTGCTATTTGGAAACATTGAAAGTTGAAACCTACACAAAAAAATATTTAAAAGAAATTGTTTATTTTTTTAATACATTTTGATTGAAAACTACACAATTTAAAAAAAAAAAAATTGTTTATTTTTTAATACATTTTTTTATAGTCTTTAGAGAGACAATAGTTGAGATCTAAAGACATTTTTAAACCCAACTATTGTCTCTAGAAAGACAATATGTCTTTAAATCCCAACTAGAGACAAAAGTGAAATTGTTTCTACAAAGACAAAAAAACTTTTGTTTTAAATTGTCTTTATAGAGACAATTTTTAAAGACGATAATTTAAGACACTCGGTTAAAGACATTATTTAAGACGATACTAAACTTTTTTTTTTGCCTCAAGTTGAGACAATTTGCTCAAAAAATGTCTTAAATATTGTCTTACAACACCCCTTTATGTAGTAGTGTTAAGGGCAATAGGATCATACATCAACTGAGATTTATAGCCAAGGTCATCGTGCATGAGGAATGAAGGGAAATGGCATTCCTGGTAGTAATGTGAGAAGATATGTGGCACCGCAAAGTTGTTCACGTGAAGTGTGAAGGATTGAAAAGGATGATGGTGCTCGATGGATTCTAAAGTGGGTGTTATTATTGTGTATGGATCGAATATGCTTGCAGATTTTTAAGCACCATGTGATTTCCTTTACCCTAGTTATAATGTTAGAAATTCATGTTAGGCACAATGTTAAACAAATATTCTTAGTCGGTGTAGTGTCAAGTCCCGCAGTCCCTCTCAAAATCATTTTTGCTTGTGTGATCGAGCTTTGAAATGGTGTATTCATATTCAGCACATCATGGAATTTCTAATTAAGGCAAGCATATGTTGTGCCAAGGATACACCCACTATAACATCAAATAATTTTGTCAAAAGAAGAGCCATGGTTGAACTCATATGATGTAGTTGCAGGTTTTCTTCATAACAGAATCCATTTTATAAAGTGTTAAATGAGTATGGCGAATGATTCAGAGGTTTTGCAAAAGAATATCTTCCCCGAGATCAAGTCTCTTTTCTGTTCCTGCCGCAAGGGTCTAAAAGGAAATATGCACGCATGTGCATGCATCTTACGTGAGTGGAAAATGTTTGACAATGAACCATAAGTAAAGTATAAAAGGAGTTTATGTAAAGGTGAAGTCTTTTCTTTATTCAAGGGTGAAATATTACAGCGAGGAAAACCAATTCTCAGTCAATGAGAATCATTTACACAGAAGGGTGAAAAGTGATAAAGAATCTTGAGTAATTATCTACCCGTTTGAAAGAGAGGACTTTTGCAGTTGTGACATCCATATTCACCTCATGTAATTTGTTTTAAATATAGAGAGGAGATATTCTCAAGAGGCCTGACATTAATTGTTGGAAGGAGGGGATTATTTTTTGCATAGAAGTACAGAAAGGAAACGAGATAGCAAAGACTCTTTCAGCAAAGAGAGATTTTTGCCTTTATTGTCAAAGAGTAAAAGTATGCAGATAAAGTCGGAAATGACTTTCACTAAAGGGGATTTTTTTCAGTTTTGAGAGCAAAGAGGGAAAAATAGTCAGAAGTAGACAACGACTACAAATGGCAAATTTTGAACAAGGAGCAGAATTATGAATTGACAAGTGCCTAACATGCCAATTTTCAGACTTTTGACAGATTTACCAGTAGGGTATGCAAGTGCACATTTTTGGCAAATTTTGAAGGAATAGGAAAAGCAGATTTTCAAAGTTACAGATTTCAAGATTGAAGAGGAGTCTTTTTCAAAGATTCCCTTAGGGTTTTCTTAAGGTTTTCTTTTTGAGTGTATATCTTTCTCTTTTTCTTCTCAGTTTTGAGATTCTGATTGTAATTTCTCTTAGGATTCTAGAAGCAAGATTTCCATGTGTAGGGTGCAAGTTTCTAATGACAGAAAGTGATATTTTCAGTTTGTATATGTTTTGCATTTTTAGTAGTTGTAATCACATATGTAAGAACAAAATATTGGTTTATCTTGTAGCTATCTCCCACATGTAACAACGTTATTCATGAAATAGACAATCAAGGATTGTGTGTTTTGTCCCAGCAAGCCTGATGTTTATTCTATTTTCTGATTCTCTTTAAGAAAGAGATTAAAATTCTTGAATAGGATGATGGATAATGTCTCTTGTCTGTAGGATCTTTAAGTATGGTTGTAGGAATAACCAAGTTAATAGGGGTTGATGTCAAGCATTGATGCTAAGATTTATGTGGTTACAATTCAAGCTACTAAAGTGTATGGTTGCAAAGTGAAAATAGACTATGTTGCCCATGTAAGGCACTAGTCATGGTTGTTGTTTTTCAGTTCTCAGAATATTTTCATAACAAAAAATCTCTTTGTTTTCTACATTTCCTTTCAGCATTCGGAGTAGGAGTAGTGTAGAAACTTCCTCAATGAGTGCTTAGAGGCTTACAAACTAAGGTTAAAGCCATAACCAGGAGTTTATCCATCTTCCTTAGTATCCTTTGTTGAGATGATTTATTGTAACATGTAATGTCAAGAGTATTTTGAAGCTGGAAGTTATAGGACATTGCATAGGTTCACCTGCCTTGGTCTCGTGGAGCCAAAAGAGCAGGAGATCTTACTCTTGTGACTGAATCTTGTTCGTTGGCCAAATCTTTCCCCGAGTCTATCAATGAGTTAGTGGCAATTCCTTTATGACTTGGGGACTATTGGTTTGGGAGCCAACAATTGCAAAGATATTTAGAACGCTTCGCCTTCTTTCTAGCAAAAATCAAGGTCATCTTATTCTTGAATAACAATGGACAAGCAAAGATAAAACTATATACATTTGTTGAAGGAAACAATGTTAAGTATTCTTTATTGTACATGGGCTGCTAACAATCCTATGTTTTATAGGAGGCCCCCATTATCTAGTTGAACTATGTGATGAAATAAAGTTTATGGGGGGGTGTTTGAAATAAACTTTATTTAATCATATTTAATAATAGTCATGTCTCATACAAGAGACACAACTCTTCATGATTAATTTGTATTTATAGATCCTTGGGATCATCTTTTTTATTATAGATAAAATCTATTCAGTTACCCACTCTAACATAAAATGCATCTTACTCCATTCATGGAGTACATTGGGAAATGTTGTAGGTTTGTAAGCTTGAGTAGAGTACTAAATTAATTCAAACAATATATTTTCCATTGAATCAAGATAAGAAAATTATAGTGATTAACAAAAAAAAAATATGGATAGAAAACCTAGACCAAGTTTTGTATTGTGATGCAACATATAAAGCAATATCATTCTTCAGATGGTGCGAAAGGAGAGGAGAATTGTAAACTTGCAATTTCTGAGAGAAGGAAAGAGTTCATGCTTTTGAGAGTTAATTACAAACCTATCATCCCTCTTACGAGACAAGTCAATGATTAAGAAAACAATTTATCAAAATACTAAATCTCGTAGCTCCTAAGAATTCAATAGAGATCTCACCATCTCAAAAAATATGAATAGAAAACCTAAACCAAGTTTTGTATTGTGATATAACATATAAAGCAATATCATTCTTAAAATGGTGGGAAAGGAGAGGAAAATTGTAAACTTGCAATTGCTGAGAAAAGGAGAGAGTTCATGCTTTTGAGAGTTAATTACAAACCTATCATCCCTCTTATCAGACAAGTCAATGATTAAGAATTTTTTTAATCAAAATACTAAATCTCATAGCTCCTAAGAATTCAATAGAGATCTCAACATCTCGAATTAGATGTACACATCTGCAATGACCTTGCATTTTACACATTTGGTGGGATGGATGTTACTATAGGAGTGCCATGATAAACACAAGTTCTTGCAACTTCATGCATAATCCTGCCATGTGATTAGTAATCCTCATGATAGCTTCTCTAATATAGACTACAATGAGAAGATCAATTTCTATCCACAATAAAAATAATCTTTCAATGGCTAAAGTGTGTGCCACCAACTTTAATGTTTGCATCTACACATTGATTTGATGTCAACTATAGGTATCTAGTCAACAAATATTATAGCTTGTTCTAGAACATCTACTCAAAAAGATTGATATATTTTTCAAAAAAAAAATACTGATTACAATGTGGGTCGAAGTTTGCAGGTAGCCTATGTAGGTGTGTATATATCATAGACAATTGATTATCTTAAATCAAATCATCCATAGAATTTTGTTGTCATCAACAATTCCTTAAAAAATGACTGTCATCAACTTATATATATATATATATATTTGGAGAAGGGAGATGTCGATTAATGGAAATGAGGAAAGGTCATGACTTTAAGATCATTTACCTTATGTTTGCAATGAGCTCTTCAAATTTTATAAGACTACATAGGATGTTTTTGTTAAAGCATGGGGCCTTGGGATCTTCACATGGTAGACAACGATTAGATATAAAGACCATGGTAAAAACATGAAATCACAAGGTATAAAAAAATGTACCCATAGTGAATAGAGTTTGATATTGCAATAAAATGATAATAATCATATTATTATTTACACATTAATAAAAATATATAATTAAGTCTAATAAATATATATATATATATATATTTTAATTAAGTTTTATGGATGTTTTTCTTTTATATAAGTTGTTTTGAAATAGGTCTTTTGACAACCATAACATCATATTTATTTTTATATATCACAGGCTAATTATAAGTAAAAAATGGTCATTTAAGGATCAAGACATATAAATGTTCTATAATATATTTAAATTGGGATAATGATCTATTGATATGGACATATAATCTATGTTTATCACTTAATAATCAAATAGCTGAAAATCACAATCCAATGCTACTTAAATATTTTAGAGGAAAAAAATATGAAATTTTTAAAAGATATCACCATGTATATTACACAAATGGTATTGTGCAAGAGCATAAAACAATTCCCCTTTAAGTTTAATATGTCTGGTAGTATAACCTATAAAAAATGATTAGTACTAGCCTAACCTAGCTCTAATACCATGTTAGAAATTAGAGTCTTAGGATACTAATCATTATAAACAAGATGTAAAATAAATACATTAAGAATCATACACCATAAATTAACACAAGACATAAATATCAAGTCTTTGTTGTTTGGAAAGTACAACTTTTGTAGTAGGTTCCAATATTTGCCAGAAAATTCATTTCATGAAAAGAATGGTCAAGCTAAACAAAATTTAAGGAAAAGCTCTAAAGGTAATAAATATTAAACATAAGGAAAAAGTGAAAATCTATTGTATAGTATGATAACATGCATTCTTCAAAAAAGTCAGCACAAGTCTATTTAATATATTAAAAATTGTCACAAATCTATGAAAGTATAGTGTTACCCAAGTTTACAAAATAAGCTTCAATTCCACCAAAATATAAAAATTTACATACAAATCATGTAAAATTACATTTAGAAAGTTAAAAGTTGCTTTTAATATACAAATTTCTTAAAACCAAAAAACTTTGCATTGAAAACCACATATAGAAACTAAAAAAATTACAAGCAAAAGTAATAGTAATTATAGATGGGCATCAATCCATTAGAATAATAAGCCTCGTCATTATAATCAATTAATAATTATTAATACTAATAAAGGTCGAGTTTTAAATTTAATCTATTATGACGAATTTCTAAATTTATATTTAAGATTTATTAAAAATATTTTTAAAATTAAATTTAGTAAGTTTCTAAATTCATATAAAAAATAGAAACTATTCAAAAATTTCATGTCAAAATATTTTAAAAATTAGAAACATAATATCTTGTCTTTTCAAAATATTATAAGTTCACATCTATGGCGTTGGATTGTTGACAATCTGCCACTTGCAACTTGGATCATGTGTGGGGACTTCAATATGGTTGAGGTGGCGACTGATAAAGACAAAATTTTGCCTTTTCGATGGACAACTGGCGAGAGGGAAGCCTGGTACCATATGCGTAATAAGTTTGGTCTTTTCGAGCCAACACAAATCGTCGCTGCCTTGGTAGGGTCTAGCACACTTGATCTAATTTCTAAGCTAGCTCTAACATAATATTTAAAAGGCTTGATCGTGCTATGATAACTGCGCAATCTTTTTTTTCTTTTTCTGAAGATCAAGATCTGTCTGTCACTCCTCTCATTGATGTGGTCCAATCACTTCCCCATAAATTTTAGCATTGAATGGCAGCCAACTAGGCAACGTCATTCCAAGATGCAGTTTTGCCTCAACACGTCTCTCCTACATCATCAAGCCACGATGGCCCACATTCAAAGGGTTTGGAATTTGGAACCAAGGCCTCATCATCACACTAGTTGGATTATGTGGTGGAATGACGCCATTACCCGCTCTGTGAGGTTTCTGCACATTTATGGTAGACAACTTGCCATGTACCGCAGGCGGTCGTATGACGCGACCACCAAAGATCTTTGTGCTGCCATAGAAGCTTTGGACTTGAATCCTTTTGATTCTAACCTGCAACTTTGATTAGCCCAGCTCCATCATCAGAAACAAGTTGCAGATAGTTATTCTACCAGAGGAGCTCAAATGAAAGCCAGGTTATATTGGCTCAAGGTGGGTGATAGGGCCTCCAACGAATTTTTCCTGGCTTTGCACGCCCGTCATACCTCTGTAGGGATTAAGAAAATCAAAGAAGGGTTGTTGTTCTCACTAAGTTGCCTGATATTTTACAAGTTTTTATCTATCATTATGAGAAGGTGTTCAAGCACATGGAGACTCTCCGGCTAGAGCCCAAGCTTTGCAAGATTGCTTAGCTGTTGTTCCCAAATGACTTTCTGAGTCTCAGCAGACCTTTTGTGATCTCTTACTGACCATTGATGATCTCAAGGAAGCTATTTTTTTATATGGCGGATGATAAAGCCCTAGGGTGTGATGGTTTCCCCTACGAGTTCTACAAAGCCCTTTGGCCTTGTGTTGGTCCTGACCTTCATAAGGTCTCTCTTGAAGCTTTTCACTCCCAGTCACTAGGAGCGATGCTTAATTGGGGTAACATCTAATTTATCCCGAAGGTTGGGGACCCGAAGGACATTTTCAATTGGAGGCCTATTTCCTTGCTCAATGTCTCATATAAGATCATTGTCAAAGCCTTGGCTCTCAAGATTTGTCATCTCTTGCCTCTGATTGTTCGTTCGGAGCAGATTGGATTTATCAAGTCCAAGTTTATTTTGGATAATATTATTGTTGTTTGGGAAGGGATAGACTAGGCCAAACGCTCCAAGCAGTGGGCAATCTTCCTTAAGATTGACTTCGCTAAGGCGTATGATTGCATTGAGTGGCCATTTATTTTGGCTATACTCAAAGCTCTTGGCTTCGGCCTCAGATTCATTCAGTTTGTCCAGATGTCATTTAGGGATGCCTTGGCCTGTATCACCATAAATGGTTGTCAGTCTAAGGCTTTTGGCCTTTTTAGATCCATTAGCTAGGGATTTCCCCTAGCTCCTGCCTTATATGTTTTTGCGGTGGAGGGTTTTGGATAATTACTTGCTAATGCTATCTTTGTTGGGCATGTTTGTGGTATCTCCCTGCCTGAGTCTCCTTCCCAACTTGTCAATGGCCATTTCGTGGATGATTCCTTCCTCTCTCTCATTCTGGAAGAAGATAATATTCAAGTTGCTCTTCAATGTCTGGACACCTATTGCTTGGCTTCTGGCTCGACCATTCAATGGCACAAGACGCAATGTTATAGGCAGTCTTTTCTTCCCGCTCCACCTTGAATTATTCAATATGACTAGAAATGGCTTCATCATGGCAAAAAAATTTGCTTTCTAGGAATTCCTTTTTCCTTTCAACCTTTGCCTGTGGATCTTTGGAATGGTGTTTTAGCTAGGATTGAGAAAAATTTGGCCTATTGGATTACCAAGCCTCTCTCTTTGGCTGGTAAATTTCAAATTTGTTCAAAGGTTTTGGCTGCCACCTATGTCTATTACTCTTCATGTTGGGCTCCTTCTAAGGCCTCTTGCATGAAGTTGGAAAGACTTATGTGGGCTTTTCTTTAGGCCTCTGGGTCCAACCATCTAGGTTTTCATAGAGTCTCTTAGGAGTATTGTTGTCTTGCCAAGGTGTGCAGAGGGCTCGGCCTTATTTCTACCCAGAAACAAGGGCTTTCCTTATGTGATAAATGGATAATCAGAGCCTTATCTAGCGATGAAGCTTGAAAAATCCTTCTTCGACATTGCATTTCTTCAAGATTTCCTGCTAATAGGCCGTCTTGGAAGGGGATTGGTTTTTAAACCCTACTCATTAGGAAAGACCCTATTCAGATCCAATGTACTTTTGTTGTTAAAATCAGCTGGCATGCTTGGGAAGCTATCAATCCTTGGCTTCGATGGGAGGGTGATGGTTTTCATGATGGGATCTCCATGAATCAACACAACCTCTGGTGGTCACCTCTTTTTCAAGTGCAAGGGTTACCGTTGGCCAAAATCCAAGGTGTGAGTGCTCTGCGTTTTCACAAGCATGACATTCGAACACCTAAGGATCCATTTTCCAGAGATTCTATGAGTCTTCGGTCATGGGATGACCTCCAAATCTAGTTTCATCTGTCTCGACCAAATCGACAAACTTATGACCTTCTGGTTTTGACCTTACCCTCACATTTGTTACATAAACTTGGCATTCAGTCTATCAGACCTTGGTGGAAAGATTGGAAGTGGTATCCTTGGACTCCTTTCACCATCTTCAAACCCAAAATGGGTTATCTCTGGTTGGTTCCCGATATACCTATGGCCCATATTCTCAACCAGCGGTGACACTTGCAGTCTTCTTAGAATTCCTGGAGACTCAGGTTTCTTGTTGTCTGGTCCGCCACCACTAAACCCAAGAGTGCACACTTTGCCTGGTGTGCTCTTTTTCAAGGGCTATCTTTGGGTTCTAGACTTAAGCATTTGGGGGTTCCTGATTCCTGATGCCCTTTTTGTGGTCACCCAGAAACTTTATACGTATTTTTTGGTTTTGTAGAAGAGCTCAATAGTACTGGAGCTAGATCCATGATTTCTTTTGACCTTTTTGGCTTAAGCCCTTTTCTTGGCATATGGCTCTTCTGGCCAATTCTCCTAGAATCCCCTTCAAGTTTTCCCAGATATGGCATGCTTTCATAATGGAGATCCTATTTACTCTTTTGAAAGATAGAAATGCGGTTCCTTTTTCTCACAACTCTTTGGATATTAATGTCTCGCTTTATGCTAAAGCTTGCATTTGTAATAATGTATTAATACATATTCAAGTACAAGCTGACAAAGTGGCTCTTGATGTGGGCCACTTATAGGAGCTCCTTCAGCACTGAGGCAATGCCCCTTATGCGGTTGCCAGAGTGCCATGGATTCTATCTCTGTCGACCACACTCCGCCCTATGGTCGCAGTTCCTTTGCCTGATGCTCTTAGACCCCATGATCCTAGGCTCCTCATCGCTCCTCTGGTGAGAGAGATAATGCGTGGAGGCATCTCTCGGCTTCTCCTCTACATCATGGCTCTGCCTCAGGGTGGCCTTCTACTACTCCTGTGACTTTGGCTCCTGCTGCTGGTGATGGCTCTAGGTGGCCTACTGCCACCACCTCCAAGTTTCCTCACCTGACTCTAGCGATTTCACCTCCCAGGCGGGAGGAAGGAGAAGAAGACAAAGACCCTAAAGATGAGTAGTTCGTGTCGGACTTGACTCCTGACCCCACTGATGTATGGGGCAAGAAAGATTATCCAGATCCTCCTCCCTTGGTTGCCTCTTCTTTGGCTTCTTGAGGAAGTTTTTTGATGAATAGCTTGGTTTTTTGACTCTGACTTCTTTCCATGTGACTCTCGCGGGGTGATCTTGGATCCCCCAACCTTTTTTGTGAATATGTACTTTAATATTTATACTTAATAGAGAAGGCCAATTCATCAAAAAAATATTATAAGTTAGTTTGTATTTTTATAATAAATATAACAAGTACCACATAGTGGTGAGTACTTGCCATCTTAGTATTGTAATAAAAATATTTCTTCAAATTTTTTTAATTATTTTGAATTGTAATAAAAATATTTGAATTTTTTTATTGTTATTTTAAAATTATATTAGAATAGTTATATTTATGTAATATTAACTACAACTCTTATTTTAATAAAATAATATAAACTAATAATTGCAATTTGGTGTGCAATGGGTATGCCAAAGAGGTGTGGAAGGTCAATTGGGAAAAATGTGGTCTTTTTTTTGGATAATTTTTTATAGTGCATGAGGTTAATTTGTGGTCATGATGTTGTTTGTACAACAAATGACTTAATTGAAAGGTGATAGCTTAAAATCAACTATGCATCCACTTACAAGGATTCAATCATAATTGAAATGAAACCTTTGAATTGAGAAGATAATCAAATTTTATTAGCAATAGGCTCATATTATCTTTGCAATAGGGTGAGTGCAAGAGAGATATTGAGATAGGGATAGAAAGAGGGATATATAGAGGGCTAAGAGTGAGGGAGAGATTGGTAAAGAAATAGACATAAAGATAGAGAAGAAGATGAAGATTTAGTTGGAGTCAAAGATAGAGATGGAGAATGGGGAGAGGAAGGTGGAGAGAAGGAGAGAAAGATATGAGAGAGACAAAGACATAGAGGGGAGAGGAATATATAGATATGGAAGAGAAAAATAAATAGTTGGAGAGAGATGAAGATATAGAAAGATAAAGATAGAGTTAGGGAGTTATATATATATATATATATATATATATATATATATATATATATATAGAGAGAGAGAGAGAGAGAGAGAGAGAGAGAGAGAGAGAGATCCAAAAAGAAGGATAATGAGACAGAGATGGATGGATAGAAGGAGGCATGCCTAGAGATTAGGGGAAGAGATGAAAATAGAGCAAAAGAGGAGGGAAAAATAATAGAGCGAGGGAGAGGGGGAGATAAAGATAGAAAGAGAGGATATAGAGAGGGAAAGACAAAGAGGAAGAGATAGAGAGATATATAGGAAGAGGGAAAGATGGTATATATATAGTGAGATAGAACTAGAGAGTTAAAGATATACAGAGAGAGGAAGAGGGAGAGACATAAATAAATGGACAAATAGAGCTAGAGAGAAGGTGAGATAAATAAGGGACATAGATATATATTGGAGGAGAAAGAGAGAGATATAGAGATATATAGGAAGAAAAAGGGAGAGAGGTAGAGATAAAGAGATAAATAGGGGGATAGGGAGGGAATGGGGGAGGGAGAGATGGGGAGAAATAGAGAGGAGGGTAACATAAAGAGAGGGATGGCCCAGAAAGAGAGGGAGTGGGGGGGAATTTATATAGATAGAGGAAGATATAGATAGATAGGGAGATATAGAGATATATGTATAGAAATTAATAGATAGACAAGCCAAAAAGAGATGGAGAGAAATGTAGAAAAATATATATTGTGCAAGGGACATGGAGAAAATGAGAGAGGAGGGGGAAAGAGTGAGAGAAAGGAGCTTTTAAAGACAAGTAATAGAGAGAGAAAGGTTAAGATTTTAGAGAGAGGGGGAGAGATAAAGAGGGGGAAAGATATATATATATAGATAGATAGATAGAGAGAGAGAGAGAGAGAGAGAGAGAGAGAGAGAGAGAGAGAGAGGCAGAAATATGGAGTGTGTGTATATACATTAGAGAGCAAAAGTAGAGAAATGTAAAAAGAGGGAGTGATGGGGAGATAGCGAGAGATAGGATAGAAAGAGGGAGTGAAGCGATATATAATGATATAAAGAGATCGATATAGGGATAGAAAGGATCTAGAGAGTAAATATAACCTATAAAATATAGAGGGAGTGAGCAAGAGACAGAGATAGAAGGAGAGAAAAAGGGGGAGAGGAATAAATAAATATAAAAATGGTAAGAATTAGAGAGGGAGAGATAGAAAGATAAAGATATATATATGGAGAGGTGGAGATGGATATGGAGAGAGTGAGAGAGATGAAGAGGAGTTTTTAATATCTAGAGATATTGAGATATAATATAGATAGGGAGGGAGCAATAGGTTGGAGTGTGTATTTGTGTGAGTGAGAGAGAGATGTAGATATAAATATAAGGAGGGAGTAAGACAAAATGTGTGAAAGTAAAAAATATATAGAGATAGATATAAAGAGGAAGAAAGGTATACAAAAAAATAGAGAGAGGGGGGAGGGAGAGAGATGATATAGAAGTATAGAGATATTAAAAGAGGGAGTGAGAAGGAGAGAGAGAGAGATGGATAGAGAGAGGGAGAGATAAAGCGCTAGATAGAGTGGGAAGGATAGAAGGGGAAAAGAGAGAGATATAGAGAGAGGTGAGGAGATATAGATAAAAGAGAGAGATGGAGATGGAGATGGAGATAATAATCAAATGACATGCTACTATCAACATAACTCCATAAAGACGTATGATATCCTTACACTATTGGCATGAAATGAGTAATCAAAAGTTAGTTACTCTTTCTTTCTCTCTCGCTCTAAACATTTAATTTAGGTGTTAAGTTGAAATTTATTTTATTATATAAATTAGAATAAATTTCAAATCTAATTATTATATAATAAATAAAATTTAAATAAGACAAAATGTATAAATTCTAATATCTTTTAATTATTATTTGTAATTTCATTAAAAAACACAAATAATTAGAATACAATTTTAACTTAATTAAAAGTCAACCCTAAAAAGACGTGGAAGAATAAGAATAAATAATAGAATATCTAATAAAAAAATATCATATTAAAAAAAATAAGTAAGAAAAGAAAGATTTTAATTCAAAATATAATTATTCTATCATAATTAAAATTTTAAATAGAAAAATAATTATAGATTAAATTATAATATTTTTTAATTATTATAAAAAAGACAAAAATAATTAAAATAAAATTTAAAACTAATGAAAATTAACTCCTTATAAATAATATTAAAATGTATATTTTATCTTTTTATTATAAAAGATCTCTTTTTAAAATTAATATAATTTAATCGATTAATTTACAGTGAAAATATATATTTTTCTTAAAAGCATAACCCTAATTTAATTTTTAAAAATTATATAATTATAATTATAATAATTAAATTAATCTCAAATATAATTTTTAATTTATAGTATAATATATATATTTTTTAATATTTATGTAATATTAATTATAATCAGTTTTAATAAAATAACTATTAATAATTATAAAAATGAAAATAGACATTTTTTAAATAACTTAATGAAAAATATTTAAATTTATGACTAAAAGTTATTAAATTATTTTGTATATATTAAAAGGATTATAAAATTTATAAAATCTTAGCAAAACAGGATTTGAGAGAGACGGTATATACTGGAAAATCTAATCACCTATTGGGAATCACTCCACTGGGCCAAGGAATCGAGGCAAAATGGAGCTGTGTTACTCATAGAATTCGAGAAAGCTTATGATAGAATAGAATGGGAATATATCATTCAAATGTTTCAATCATTAGGATTCCCCCCTGGATTTTGTAAATTGGTCAAAACACTATTATGTGATGTCAATACCTCTGTTGAAGTAAATGGGATAAGGTCCTCCAACTTTACATTAACTAGATCTATCAGGCAAGGATGTCCTTTAGCTCCAGCCCTATTTGTTCTAGCTATTGATGCAATGTTCTACTTACTTAAAGACTCCTCTATCACTCCTCTTGTTAGGGGCATATCCTTGCCTTAAAAAAAGGAAATCTGTAATGTCCAATTTGCTGACGATACTGCAATTTTAATTAAACTCGAGGAAGAAAACCTTGTTGCTCTGCTGAAAAATATAGATCTGTTTTGCCTAACTTCTGGCAATAAGATAGCTATGCACAAATCCAATCTCCTTGGTTGGGATGACAACCCCCCGAACTGGCTTTCAAAACTCTCTCTCAATTGGCTGGGCCCTACCCAGATTGTAAAATACCTAGGTATCCCTTTCTCTGTCCTTCCAAATTTAAATGAAATGTGGGAATGGGTAAGGAACAAGATAGGTAAGAATCTCTCTAAATGGAACAGGAACTTTCTGTGATTGGCTAGAAGATTTCAAGTCTGCCAAAAGACATTGGCATCATATAATATCTATTTCTTCTTTGCTTGGCTCTTTAGAAACTACCAATTCAATCATATCCAAAAATGGATTAGGGAATTCCTATGGTCAGATGGAAAGGGTGCTAGGAAACAGCATGCAGTGAAATGGGAGTGGTGCACTATGCATAAGCTATCTGGCGGGATAGGGTTGAAAGACCTCAAACTACAGGGCATCGCCCTCTCCTCCAAGTGGATTCTTAAGGCCATGGAAGGGGATGAGCCATGGAAAATTCTAATAAGAAACTATATTGCATCCTCGATCCCTAAGAAAGCCAAGGAAATGGAAGGATCTCCCCATCCTTGACCTTCTTCTTGGATAGGTAGAGGTATCCCCAACCGATTCTGAGATCTTTAAGTCCCTATGGAAAGCTTGGGAATAGGTGAAGCACTTGGTACACATCAAATTGAATGGGACTATACAGGGGCATGTTGCTAATAACAGAGCAATATGGTGGAATTTATTTCATAATGGGTAACCTTTGGCCGCTCTACAAGGTTGTTCTGAACTGAAATGGCACAATACGGGTATTAAATATTTTGAACACATATTTGAGATAGGCCGTTTGATATGGAAATGGTGTGGTGTGCAAACAGAGACCAGATGGTGCAAGAAAAACGCAACCCTAATGCTCACCTCCACGGGAGAACTTGTATTAAGGAACTTCGATGGTACTCTCGTCTGCTCTACAAATAAATCCACCCAAGAATTTCAAAGGATGGTGATACAAGAATCTGAGAACCTTGCTCTCTATAACACCTCCGGTGGAATCATCTGGCAGTCTTTTGACTATTCAACTAATACCCTGCTGCGAGGGCAGAAGTTAAAGGCAGGACAGAAGATTATAGCAAACATTTCTCCTAAGAGTACAAGCCAAGGTCTTTTCTATTGTACCTTGCTTCGCTATGTTTACAGCCTCTGCACCTGCTAAAATGTATTTCAGATATCCCGAGCCACGTGCAGGTGTTGAGTTCTCTTATATTCAGTTAGAAAATCAGTCTGTCCATATATATTCTCAAGGAGGACGATGGCCGTCAATCAATTTATCAGTATCCGGAACCTACCTCTACTTTAGGTTAGATTCAGATGGACATTTAAGGGTCTGCTCCATCCTACCGCAAAAAGGGGAAGATTTTCCCCTGACTACCATCCTTTATAAAATCAATGGCTGTGTGCGATTATCCAAGACCATGCGTAGACTATGGTGTTTGCACAAATGGTCAGTGCAGCTGTCCAGGAGATGGCAATGCTTTTAAACCGATTGATGTCACAGAACCCAATTTTGGATGTGCTCCTCGTGTTCCTCTAGTGTGCTCAGAGAAAAGTAGGCGCAAAGATTATCACTTTTTGGAACTGGAGCACGTTTCCTACTTTACATATAATTTTGATAATGATTCCAGACAAGGATTGATGTCATCTGAGAAATGTGAAAAACTCTTCCTTGAAGACTGTTCTTCCGAAGCTGCTTTTTTCATGAGGTACGGGGCCAATTTCTCTAGTGGTTATAGCTATCTAGAGTCCACTATCTATTCTATGAAAAATAACAGTCCTGTAGATGAGTTTAATTCCACTGCTTATATTAAAATCCAGTCAAGGTCCAAGCGCAGTAAATACTTGGTTGATGTCATCATTTGTGCTTCTGTGGGCGGAGCGCTAGCTCTATTAATCTTATTGTGGGCATGGATAAATAAGTCTCAGAATAGCAGACAGCAGACAGAAAAGGATGAAGATGATGGTGAGTATGATCATGTAGATTGGCCGGGACGCTTAACGTTGCGGTTCTCATTCCAAGAACTGCAAGACGCTACAAATGGCTTAGTATGAAGTTGGGAAGAGGAGGATTCGGGTCAGTTTACGAAGGTGTTTTGGCTGACTGCTCAAAGATAGCAGTGAAGCGCCTTGATGGGGCAGGACAAGGAGAAAGGGAATTCCGGGCAGAAGTGGAAACTCTAGGAAAAATTGATCATCTTAATTTGGTAAGACTGAAGGGCTTTTGTGCAGAAAAGGGCCATCGAATGCTTGTATACGAGTATCTACAAAATGGGTCTCTGGATAAATGGATTTTTTCAAAAAATACCCATCGACATTATCTGGATTGGAAGACTAGATACAAAGTAGTTCTGAATATTGCAAGAGGATTGACATATTTACATGAAGATTGTTGAGAACAGACAATACACTTCGACATCAAGCCTCAGAACATTCTCCTGGATCAAAATTTCAATGCTAAGGTCTGAGATTTTGGTTTGGCAAAGTTGGTTAACAGAGAGCAAAGCGAAGTGATAACCATGATGAGAGGGACACCAGGGTATATGGCACCAGAGTTACTGAACTTGCATTTCACAGAGAAGGCAGATATATTTAGCTTTGGTATTATGGTGATAAAAATTGTCAGCGGAAAACGAAGCAGAGAGCTTTCAAAGGACGGCTTGTTTTCAGTGTTACGAGTTAAGGCAGAGGAAGGGAGGTTAATAGTTTTGGTCTATCCAGGACATGAAAATGAGCAAAATGGCATAAAAGAGGAGGCAATAAAATTGTTAAAAGTGGGAATGTGGTGTGTACAGGGCAATTTTACTCGTCGACCAGCGATGTCTATTGTGGTGAAGGCGTTGGAGGGTTTAATAGACACGTTTGATGATGTTCCATGGGCCTTAGAAGGGTTAACAGTTGCTTCTGATCAGCAGTCTCTCTTCTCATCTGAGCTATCCTATGCTCCTACAACTTGTGTGTTATCTGGACCTAGATGATTTAGTTATTTTCTTATTTTTCTCTACAGGCTTTTCTTTACCAATAAACCTGATTATATTAGTTGTCTTCGGACAGTGTGCTGCAAATTATTTCTAAGCATTAGTATTTTCTAGACCTTCAGAACATTTGATTTTCATGGCAACCAGGTGTGCATGCTATCTAATGGGTGCTGTTTTTCTAGATTTTCTTTGCTTCCTTCTGTGCAATTGCAATTTGTGGTTTGTTCTTACCTGCTAGCAGAATTGCATCACCTTTTTCTCAGTAGTTTGTCAAACAAAACTTGATTTGCAAGGGACATTGCATCATGTGGTAAAACTGGAGTATTGGAATAGAGCATGGACATCGATCACAAGATTCACATTAGAATCAAAAGCAGATCTCTGCCACACATTATAGTTGCAACTCACCTAATCAGTATCGATTCAAAAATGAGAAAAATCATGCACAATACACATGTAATTTGTCTTGTAAAATGCTAGAAGGGGATGCTAATTGCACAAATCTGCAAGGGAAAATCAATCTACTAATTGCATTACATAACAAATTGGGGGCTTATGTTTCATATTAATTGTCATTCGACAGCGTGGAAAAAAACATTTCAAAGCTCTGTTAACCGTTTTAAGCTTAGGAACATTTGTCTCCTACGAAAATCTGTGTATGCTCTCAAATATTGTTGTCCTTTCTAAGATTTCCCTTCTCTGTTTTATCAAAATATAATTGGCTGATTGATTTTCCCTGGAAGGTTTGTGAAGGTTTAACTAAATATTTTTGTTGGCGTTCCCCTCTCAAGTGTAGAGAAAACAGAGGACGTCACACATCTAAGAGAAAATAGAGGACGTCACATATCTAAGAGAAAACAGAGGACGTCACATATCTAAAGAGTACTGAGTTCATATTTTCTTCAATGAAAAAAAGAAAAGAACATCACATCCCTGCAGAATTCTAAATATCTTTCTATCTAACCCCACGGTCCTTGTTTCTCCATAACACCAAAACCAATGTTATCTCTTTCCTCCTAGAGTTTTGACCTCTGTGTCACCCCTGTTCTAGAGTTCTGAGTTTACCCCAAACTCCAAAATCTCAACTTTGTTCTATTCTTCAATGAGTTTTCTATTTTTTAATTTTAAATTATAAGCATAGAAAAGTATAACAAAGTATTAATTACCCTGTTCGCAGAACAGTTTTACAAATAACTGCATGACAGTTTCTAAAATGATGATTATTTACCAGACAATGTTGAAGAGACTTAATAAGGTTCACATCTACCATTGTAGCGTGATTACTTGACAATTTCATATTAGCAAATTGATCCAAAAAAGTTAATGGGTAAATTGATAGTCCTACTAAGGTTATAGTAGCTCAATTAGATTTACTCAAGTATCATAAGAGTTCCATCATACTTTCATAAAAATTCATATCTGTTTTTTAAGTTTTTGTATATAACTTTTTAATCGTAATTGTTGATTTTCCCAGGTTTTATTGGATGTATTTTAATGTATATATCTGATTCAATTTGATACTTGCATTCTTGGAATTCTATATGTTCTCAAATTGAATAACATTATACTATATATATTCCTTTGGAGAGGCATGTCCTTGAATGGACATGTCTCTCCTTTAATTATAATAATTTAATCAATATTATAATGTTTCATCAATCAATTATTAATTTAGAATAATATAATAGATTAATATTGAATATTAAATTTTATATGATTAATAATAATATAATAATATAATAATAATATATTATTATTAATCAACATATATTATATGTATTCTAAATGATCATTCGATTGAAGCTACAAACATTAACACTCCCTCTTAGCTAGGGAGGATGATCAGACATAATGTGTAGTGATCTCCCATGTCAACACTTATGGCCCTCACCATAGCTACACAAAACATAATTAACACTCCCTCTTAGCTGGGGAAGATAAAATCAATGCAAATGCATTAAGTCTAGATTAATTATGGAATAGAGAAAATATTATCTCACTATGATATCAGGAAGTATGGTATAAACAAGAATATCAAGGCACATGATATTCACCATAACTCAAAAATATCATCTCTTGATATTGGGAGTATTTGCATCAACCATATGATGCTCATCATAGGGGACCATAGTCTCAAGGTGTGAATTTGCCTCCGTCAGCGATTCTATTCACAAGCTCTTGTGTGGATTGCCTCAGTCGACGATTCTATCCATAAGCTCTTGTGTGGATTGCCTTAGTCGGCGATTCTATCCATGAGCTCTCACGTGGATTGCCTCAGTCGGTGATTCTATCCATAAGTTCTCACGTGGATTACCTCAGTCGACGATTCTATCCATGAGCTCTCACGTGGATTGCCTTAGTCGACGATTCTATCCACAAGCTCTTAAGTGGATTGCCTCAGTCGACGATTCTATCCATGAGCTCTCACATGGATTGCCTCAGTCGGCGATTCTATCCACAAGCTCTTATGTCGATTGCCTCAGTCGGCGATTCTATCCATGAGCTCTCACGTGGATTGCCTCAGTCGGCGATTCTATCCACAAGCTCTCATGTGGATTGCCTCTGTCGGCAATTCTATCCACAAGCTCAAGTTATTGTAAGATCGTCACCTTCCAATAACCTCAAAAATACAAGTGGAAATCATTTGGAAGTCGTCACTTCCTTATGATTTACACAGGGCCCATAAGGCATTAAATGATTTCATTAGTATAATAATCAATTGAATCAAGTTTTACCTCATAAGTGTTTCACCTTCAATAGTGAAAATCCCTCTCAATCACTATGATCAAAATTGTCACAAGTTGACTGAACCATCTACTCCCTCTGAAGCTCAAGTTCTTGTCTCAACCTCTTGTCCTCTTTTAAAATGTCAGACTCCCTCTGCATCTAGTCTCAATCATCAATTTGTTTATAAGCATCAATTTATTTCTCCCTTTAATTCAATTTTATTGTGCTTTCATCTTGAAGGTATGTCAAAGAGAGATTACAAATAGCTCATAAACTAAATTATCTCGAACAGAAATACCAATGATAGAAGCATACAAGATTTTACTAGCCAATATTATAGCATAAATTACAAACTCAATAATTCATGTGCCTTAATAAAACATGGAATACTTATCTTAAGTTTAAAAAATTTCCTTTCATAAGGTGAGCCCATATAAGAAATATCATGCATGAATCATCTCTCATCATAATTCCCTTTGAATGATGTAGAACATTTTCATAATTTTGATCAACACTTTCATTATGATCTGCCACACACAGTCATTAATAACTTTTTTAATTTACTAAATTTATCTAATCTCTTCGGTGAGATGTTAGAAAATATAATTACAAAAATTTCCTCCAAGTTATAGCCAGATCCAACGGTTAAAACAAAAGTTGTGACATTTTTCCCAAAACTGCTAACCCTAGGTAGGGTTTCAAGTGACCTGCACCAAAGTCATCATATCTTGCACAAAACTGAATCAAATTTGATGAGATAAACATATTTGAAAACTAGAAGCACAGATCTTTCCATCCATATATTATAGTACTCATTTTGAGGCCAAACAAGGGCCGTACAATGGCATATTTTAGACTGAAAATTTTAGAAAAAACTGAATTCTCCAACCCTCTCCAACCTCCAAATTAAACTTCACAGGCCTAAGCTCTGATACCATGTTGATTTTCCCAGGTTTTATTGGATGTATTTTAATGTATATATCTGATTCAATTTGATACTTGCATTCTTGGAATTCTATATGTTCTCAAATTGAATAACATTATACTATATATATTCCTTTGGAGAGGCATGTCCTTGAATGGACATGTCTCTCCTTTAATTATAATAATTTAATCAATATTATAATGTTTCATCAATCAATTATTAATTTAGAATAATATTATAGATTAATATTGAATATTAAATTTTATATGATTAATAATAATATAATAATATAATAATAATATATTATTATTAATCAACATATATTATATGTATTCTAAATGATCATTCGATTGAAGCTACAAACATTAACAGTAATTTTTGTTATAATAACATAAAATGTTTTTATCTTTATTTAATATAATTTAAGATGTAAAATTTGATGATCTTATAATGTAAAAGAAAAAATATTATAAGAAAGCTACAAAATGGTTTTCTTATGTATTTCAAAGAATATTTTCTTTTGGATGAGAGGTGAGGTGTCATGTCAATTTCTAGTATTGATATGAGTTTGAATACAAAATTGATCAATCAAAATAGTGTGCACAAAATATTGCAACAATGTTGTCACCCTTAATATTGCATTAAAATATATTTTAGTAGTATAATAGCTTACACTTTTGAATTATAATAATAAGTGATTTATTTTCCTATTATAAGGAGAGGATCTTTTTCATATGAATCTAAATACTTTTTAGCAACATTTATTCAGGTAATAGTATTTCATGTGTATTTCTAGAAAGACCTTATTGATCTGCTTGGATGGATTTCATTTATACAAGTTCCCTACAACAAAGAATTAGAACGATAATGTATTTGTTGTGGTAGATAAATTTTCAAAACAAAACTTTTTGTTTGCTTACAATAAAATCATTGCATTGTACATGAGATTGCATTTGTCTCTTCTTCAATCATGTTCAATTATATTATGCAATACTTATATCAATTGTGTTCGAACGCAAGATTAATCAATTTATTTTAGTAATCCTTATGAGAGATATTGGATACCTAATTAGATCATTTCACAACCTTTCAACCATAGAGATCTAGTTAGATAGATGCATTGATGACACACTTAAACATGTATTGCGCATCTATAACTATGCCTACTTATACACTTGGGATGACAACCTACTATATATCAAGGATAGCTAACACAAGGTGTTGCATAGTTTTATAGGATGTGATCCTTTTTACACATGTGTAATTTCAACCTAAAACACCAACCAATATATCCTACCATGCACTAATATATTTAGAGTCATACGGACATGAATAGAAGGAAAAAAGGTGAAATTTTTAAAACATATTTAAGGGGTACAAGTTAGTAGGTTTAGTAGAATTTCTTTTACTAATAATAGAAATGTAAAAAAAATCATACCATGCACTATACATTTCACTTTTTTAAGCTGAATGATAACTCAACCTGCATCATCAAAGTGAACAAGTCAAGGGTCAACAACAAAAGATGAAGCCATAAAGGTTATTTTAGTAGATTTTTATTTCAAATGGGAAATTGTTAAAATTTGGGCGTTCCTTTTTATCAATAGGATTAGTTATAAAGGAAACTAAATTGAAACAAAATTAGCTTAGTGTTTTTTATTAGTAAAGCAGTGTTAACTAGGGCACTGACCCTTAACATAGTCAAAAACTATCAACAAACAACAAGCAACATCAAGAGAGATGATGTTGGAAAAAAGAACAACAACCCAAAGGCAGTTAGAAATAATCACAATCAGACAAGCAAGGAATTCTATCCAACCAGAGAACGAAAAATAACCCACTCAAGGGGGGGGGGAAAGACACCCAAACCACAATCGGGGGGTTTGGGGCAGGGGAGAAAACTCCCCCTTCTGCCTGCGAGTAACCACAGTCCACGCAATGCTGTCATTAGGTCCATCAAAAGTTATCCTAGTGTTGTTTAAGTTGACCGAGCATTATTTTATGATATTTTGAAGTTAAATTATTTTATCATAGTAAATGATGCATGATTGGAGCCTAATCACCATATGTTTATAATATTATTAGAAATCTTAATAATGTTTTCAACTAATATTATAATTTTTCTTATTTTTAGGACCACATTGCTATCGGTTTTGAATTCCCACTTGCTTTTGGGGTCATATTACTTTAAAACTAGCAATCAGTGAGGTTTCTAGTTCAAATGTATAAGTTATTTTATTTTTGATGGATAAACATGATTAAAAAAAAAAAATTAAGTATATAGGGCTTTAAATTTAATTATTAAGAAGAATACACATAACATAGAGCTCATGTAGTTATATTATTTTTTAATATTTTATGTTTCACAACCCATTTTGATTGGGCTAAATATATTATGTTCTATATTTAAATTTTAGATTTATTTATTTTAAAACAACCATAGTTCCAGAAGCTTATTGCTAGTGATGAGAAATATTATAAAGAGTAATAGCTAGGTTGACACCATCATAAGGGAGAGAACATCATCAAAGAGAGGGTGCCTAGCATTATGAAAGTGAATGGTTGTGATCGAACACAAACACTTAAAAAGTATTTTATTTCTTTCAAATTATTTAGATAATTGTGTGAATTTTTTTTTCATCAAATCATAGTTACTAAAATAAAGTATAAATTATATTTATTATAAAAAGAAAAGAATTTTTTTTAATAATTATATTTTATTCTATTATAACTTAAAAATGTTTTTTTGATAAAAGAATGAATCTTGTTAAATATTAAAAATTTAATAACATTAGTTACAACTTAATGGGGTGGCTAAACTTAGAATATGGAGTCATTAAGGCTTTCTTTGTGCAATGGCTAAAAATATCCCATTGCGGTGAGCTAACAAGAATCACATTTTGCATATTGAGTAGAGGGGGAATTGAAGGAATAGAAGAGATGCATTTTGGGAGAAGTATTCTTGATTGTTTTACATTTAGTTTTGTAAGGAAAGAGATGAAGATATGCATCATCAATGACATTCTTTAGATCAATGACGTCATTAATAATTTCATGAAATTCATGCAATGCAATCATCAACACCATGCTTTTTATCTTTTCTTTTTTTTTTTAATGTTTTTTTTATTGCATAATAAATTGTTTCTTATGAAATACAATAGGCTTTAGTTCTTCTATCTTCAAAGTTTTATTTGTATTAGTTTTGTAATAATTCTTCATGCAATCAAATGCATGAAGTTACTCTTATTTTTAGAACAATTTGTTTATTCTATTTTTAGTTTATCTGAGCTGTGATATCTTACATTATTTTTTAATATGTAAGTTGCATACGCAAGAATCTTGTACCTTAATTTTTAATAATATATTCAACCATCTTCCAGCACTGTTGTTCACTAAGTTTTGAGTAGATTTGTTAGATAACTGTAAATTCAATGATGCATTTTTCAAATAATTTTGCAATATGGTGTAAGACCTGATTATTTTTTAATCCTTCATTTGGTATTAGGGATTGGTTGCAATATTTCTTATTGTGTAGGGTAGTTGTTTTCTCTCTATAATTTTAGAATGATAAATGAAAAAAACATTCATGTCTAGCTTTCATTGTTCACTAGAGACAACCATAAATATTAGAGCATAAAGATGAAGACCCTAGTTTATCCCAAGATCTCTAGGAATATTTATTAGAAGTGAGATATAACTGTTAGGAAATAATGCTTTAAACCCACTGTAGCGTCCTAAAATTGCGACACTTGCAATTTCGACTGCATTTCGGTCTTCACGATGGCGACGCAACACACAACCTGAATGGAGACCCCAAAACTCGCTCACGACACTAAAAACTGCATTTTTCAAGCACCCTGGCCTGAACCTCCTTGCACCCTGATGTCCCGGGAGGTGGGACCAGAGCGCCCAGCGCCCTGGTCCCTCAGGACCAGGGCGCCCAGCGCCCTGGTCCCTGGGTCCTATTTTGGGCCCGGTTTCCTAAGTGATATCGGGTCTTTTCGTTTGCAATTTGGAAAATTACATTCCCTGGTCGGCCTAAGGTCGGGAAAATCAGTCTATCAGCCCTAAATGACAAGTATATAAACTACATTTTCCTCTTTTATTCGATATGATGGAAAAAGCATGGAAATTATACTCAAGCATTCAAGCATTCAAGCATTCCTTCAAGCAATTGATCATTCCAAGTCTCCATTCAAGGCTAAGTGTTGCATTCAAGACAAGGATTCAACCATTGAAGAGGAGATCACATACAACATACAACATACAACATCTAAACCTTCGCACATAAGGATACAAACATCCTTAGAACAAGGTATTAGTACTTGTTTATCATTACAGTCATTTACATTTACAGCACTTGCTCATTTCTTGGTTAATTCCAAAACCGGGGTTTGACCTAAAGGCAAACCCCTAATCCCTAACCCCCCAATCGTCTTCGCTTTTCTGTGTGTAGGTTGCAGGTACGCGGCTGAAATTGAAGATCTAGAATCCTTGTGCCGAGACGAACAGATCCCCCTTCATTTCGCGGATTTTTCGGAGGACCGTGGCGCTGGGCGCCATCGTCCCGACAACTTTTTCTCAAATTTGCAGGACAGCGCCGTATCGACATTTTACTGCTAATTCCAGGTCCGCAGCTTCATCCTATAACCCGAACTCAGTTTATAAGCGAATCTTTATGACTTTCTATGCATCCTTAGCTTAATTTCCTTAATCAACATTCTTTACAAAAGAGGGTAGCCTTGCTTTCCTAACCCTTGAAATTCATTTAGCATCCAACCTTACATTGTGTGGGATTGGATCTTATGAGTTTCAACCCCTCTTTTGAATGTAAAGTCTTCCCCCTAAGTGAAAACCCATCAAATCCTAGCGAACCTCCCTTCTCTCTCCTCGGAGTTAGAAGAGGGGAGACCAACTAGGGTTCGACCGCGATTTTCCGCTTTACATTTTGGTGAACCCGACGTGAACATCCTTTCTGATTTTTCATGCTGAGATCTGAAAAAATTGATTACATTTCCATGTTTGATCTTTTGCAAAGTTTTAGAGGTGATTGCATTAAAACCCTAAAATTTCTTTTTAGTAATTAAACTTGCGGAATGTCTAAATGTTAATGCTTGTTTCAGATCTGTCCTTCTATTACAAATTATCAATTCATATTTATACTTTAATTCTGAAAATTAAGTGGTTAAAAGTCAAAACCCTAATTTTTGAAACCCTCTTGATTCAACCTTTGTCCGACAATTTGACCGATCAAAACATCTCCAAATCAGCTGTAACTGTGGATTCCGCAATAAAATCACAATATCTTTCATCCCTGAAAATTTGGAAAAAAGTTGCGAGGACCGTGTTGCACCCCGAGCGCCATCGTCCCCGACATTTTTTCCAAAATTTCGGGAGCGAGATCTTGCTGTATTTTCCTGCTAAAATCCAGAATTTTGGTTGATTTTGTCAATTATAACACTTTCAAAATTACAGTCAAAGTTGGTCTTGTGATTGCTTGGTCTAAGGCTCCTAATCATTCAAAAATTATCGAAACTGAAATTTTGTGTCAAAATTGTGTTCTTACTGTCTTAGATCTGAAAATTGTATTTGCATTCATTCTAAATTTCAGTGCTTTATTCAAATATTTGCATTTTGTGACTTTTGAAATTAAGTGCCTAATTACAACAACTTTGATTTCCGCTTTCAAAATTGAATTTTGCGTGAAATTGAGTCAATTTTCAAATTTCAAAATTTGCATTGCTCTTGACATTCCCTCTAAAATCATAAAATTCAAAATTTCAGTCTCCCTCTCTTTTTCAAAATTCAAATTTTGCATTTTTCGACAATCTTGATAGGGTTTAATTTTGAGATTGCAACTTTAATTTGGCCTATCTATAGATCGTAAAATCACTCAATTTTTTCAGATTAGCTCTAAAATCATCATACCTTTCATCCCTGCAAATTTCGAAAAAAGTTGCAAGGACCGTGTTGCACTCCGAGCGCCACGGTCCCGGACATTTTTTCCGAAATTTCGGGAGACTGTTGTGATTGCATTTAACAGCTTAAATCTGGAAGATTGGCTGGTTTTACTGAAAATTGCTACCTCTAAAATCAAAATCTTCTCTCTCTCTCTAGTGCATGAGTTTTACAACAATAAGCCCTACTTACACTATTCCCGTTAGACGAAGCCGTAGAATTAAGTCTTTCTGAGGTTTAACTACTGAGGAGATGGAACCTAATTTGAGTAGTCTTTTTAACGAGGACATGGGAAATTCCTCTAATCCTCCTAATGATGAAGAAGCTCCCCATGAAGTTTCTGTTGAACAACTTTCCAAATTGGATAACCAATTTGACGATTTTCACCAATGGATGTCTCATGAGTATCCCGATAGTCAAGCTCTTCCTTTAATTGAGGGTCTAAAACGTATGCTTCAAAGTGATAAGAATGGAATTGATGTTTTGCGTGGTATTTCACACATTGTGAATTCGAATGTGATGCCTATGAAGAGTTGTGCTGAATCTTTAGGTTATACACAACCTCCTACACAAGTCAATCATTCTATTCCTTTGACCACTTCTATTGCTAGTTTACCTACCTTTACATCAAACATCATGGCTACCTCTATACAAGACATTCCTCCTGTGATTACCAGTCATGGGGGCAATCCTCCTTCTTCAATTAACCCTATTCCTTCATTTAATCCGACTTCTTCATTCATTCCTTCAATAAGTGTTCCTATTACATCTTCACAAATGAACATGACACAAGGGGGCAATTCATTTAACCATTCCATTCCTCCTTGTAGTGTTCCTCCTATCCAATCATCTCCTATGGTTGACTATCATAGGGTCCCACCACCTTACTCTTTACCTTCTTTCAATAACATCACACCTCCATCTCAATCTAACACACCTAATATGAACTCTTCGACTGAAGCTACCATTAATAATCTTGCACAAACTGTCTCTTCTTTATAGCAACAAATTGCCTCTATGAATCAATCTAAGTTTAGTGTGCCCACATTTGATGTTGCGAGCCCACTTTCTCTTGACATTGTTCGAGCTATTCCTCCTAAGCATGTTGAAATCCCGCATTTGGAACTTTATAATGGTAAAGGAGATCCTCTAACACATGTTAAGACTTTTCAAACAACATGTACTGATTTTGCTTATGACCAAAGGTTGCTTGCAAAACTATTCACCAGAACATTAAGAGACAAAGCCCTACAATGGTATTGCTCGTTGCCTTCTTATTCTATTACTTCTTTCGAACAACTTGCAAATGCTTTCATTCAACAATTTCAAAATAACATAAGTCCTAAAGTTACTTTGATTGATTTAATGCATTGTAAACAAGGTGTTAAAGAAAAAGTGACTGATTTCATTGGTAGATATAAGCATTTGTATGCTCAAATTTCTTTTCCAGTGCCTGATAATGATATTCAAAGAATCTTTATTTCTAATTTGCAAAAAGATATTCGAGACAAACTTCTGTTTTCTGAGTTTACTTCTTTCCAACAGTTGTGCGCCACTCTTCACAATTATCAACTGACTGTGAGTCAAATGGAACAATCACATCCTATGGCTCCGAGTGATAAGGGTGATAGCAGTCAACAACCATTTGGGAAGTTTAAACCGAACAGAGATTCCATCAAATTCAATGAAAACATCATCAACAACAATGTGAATGCAGCATCAGGTGTGCCTCCTATTTCTAAATTTTTCAAGAAAGAAAGAAAGTATACTCCTTTGAATGAATCATTGCATGATATTATGAATAAGTTATTGGAACAAAATGTGCTTACCCTTCCTCCTATAAGACAAATTGATCCTGCAAAGATTACTTCACCTTATTTTGATCACAAAGCTTTTTGTCACTTTCATCGTCAGCCTGGGCATGATACTGAAAAATGTTTTTCTCTAAAGGGTAAAATTCAAGATTTGATTGATAATAATACTATTTTTGTTTCTGGAGTGAATGATAAAGGCAACACATCTGTAGCTCCTCCTAACCAAAATCTTCAGATTTTTACTGATCCATTACCTTCTCATACCTCTCATACCTCTAATGCGATTGAGGCTAATGATTCCTCTTTCTCATCTGATGGTCTTGTGTCTATGACTCTGAATGTGATTAACTTTGTAGAGCAGCAAGAAAACCCTAAAGAACCTTCCATCACATTTGATTCCAGTGAAACCATTAGGGCACCTGATGGTCCTTTATACATAGTTGCAAAAGTCAAGAATATGCCTTGCCGTGGAGTGCTTATTGATCCTTCGTGCATGGTTAATGTTATTACTGAAGAATTTCTTTTTACTTTGCAATTGAATCAAGTGATCTATGACAAAACAGATGTGATTGTGAAATTATTTGATACATTTTCTTCTCCTGCAATTGGTTCTATTACATTGCCTATTGAGGTCCATAACAAATCTCTTGATGTGAACTTTGCTATTATTCCATCTTCCGAACAATTTCGTGTGAAGCTTGGCTATCCTTGGCTATCTTCCATGAAAGCTATTGCTTCTCCTATTCATAAGTGTTTGAAATTTCCCCATAATGGTGAAGTTGTTACTGTCAATCATAGTCTCTTTAAACCAGCTGAAAGAACCTCTAGTGTTCCTATTGATTACTTTTGGCGCAAACAATTCCAATCTCTTCCTCCACGAAGTGATCATCTTTTCAAATCTTATCAAAAGTGGAAAACAGATATGATCCTATCTCTAAGTGAACCTAGAGCACCTAAACTTGACATTCCTATCATTCTTGAGAAGGAAATTCTTCCTTTGAAAGACACAACTAATGTCTTTCCCCAAGAAGATTCCCAACCCGTCCCTATGGATGCGACTATGTCTATGCCTAATAAATCTTCTAAAAGTAGACCTATACCTCCTCGTCATGATGGACTTGGTCTTCTTCCTAAACCAAAAACTCCTCCTTTATATGGAGCAGTTCCTCCTCCTGCCTTCTATAGAGAGAAGAGACCTTCTTCTTCTCCTATTATCCAGCCTAAGAGACCACAACCTAAACACCCAAGTGATAGGGATGAGAACATTCCTCCTCCTCTATCTTCTGCACTTCCTACTAAGACTAGACGTAATCGTTCTGCACGCGAACGCCGACGAAAGCGTCATCTTAGGGCTCAAGCAGCTGCTTCTCAAACTTCACAATCTCCAAAAACACCTTCAACAAGCATTATTCCATTTTCTCCTCAGCCGGATATTGAGCCTAAATCTCCTAAACATAAGATGCATGATGGTCTTGATCCTGTTCGAGTTAAAGATCCTATTTTTATAAATCTTGATGATGATATAGATGAAAATGTTATTCATGATGAAAATGCTACTTCTCCTGTTCATTCTGATAGTGAATATGAACTTGTTGATATTGATAACCATTTATCTAATGAATTTTCTAAAGCACTTATCCTAGCTCCTAGACAAGAACAATGTGGCTTGGAACATGAACATAGCCCTTGTTTGGATCTTGTGATAGCTCCATCTGCTGTGTTGGATGTTCCTCCTCTAGCGTGTTCCCTGCCTTCCCGAAACATTGATCAGCAAGATTGGGGGGTAGATGACATGCTAGACTAGTTACATTAGCATAGTAGATTCTCTCCTCCTCTCTTGTGTTACTTCTTCTATATGTTATTCTCATTCTTCTATTTGTCGTCCTTAGTGTTGTCTACTTGAGGATGATGCAAAGCATTGAGATCTCTTTGGTCTCTCTCATGTTGACTCAAAAGACACATGTGTTCCCTTCTTCTAGGTGACCTTTCTTGATTGGGGAATGAAGAACAATTATGCATACATACATATGATATATATACATGACTTATCATACAGCATACTGACCCCAAGGAAAGCGAAGTCACCTCGTGCTTTGTGTTTTGTGTCTATTATCCTTGGGCTTATCTCACACTTGGGGGCTAAATCCTTGCGATAACGTGCTCCTTTTTCCTTTCTCATTTCTTATGTGTATCACTACATTAAAACAATCACCCCCGTTGAGGCGTGTGCGATCGCTTTAACGTAGGGGGGCATACACCCTGTCTATCCTTTCAAAGATACTTGAAAATTTCTTGGCAAACTTAGCTTTGTCTTGAAGATTTTTGGTATTTCTTTTGCATGACTCATAGTGAGGGAACCTTACTACTGACAGTCATGGTTCTCCCTCATGATCTTCCCTTTTACTTTGTCAATCGAAGTTGTAAGATCCTTAGTCCACTGGGGGCTTGGTGTATCTTGCCTCCTTGACGTGGTGAAAGTCTTTCAACGTTGTTTCCTTGTACTTTACTGGAAGTATGAGCATACATACTCCCGCTAAAGTGGGGGCTAAATGTAGCGTCCTAAAATTGCGACACTTGCAATTTCGACTGCATTTCGGTCTTCACGATGGCGACGCAACACGCAACCTGAATGGAGACCCCAAAACTCGCTCACGACACTAAAAACTGCATTTTTCAAGCACCCTGGCCTGAACCTCCTTGCACCCTAATGTCCCGGGAGGTGGGACCAGAGCGCCCAGCGCCCTGGTCCCTCAGGACCAGGGCGCCCAGCGCCCTGGTCCCTGGGTCCTATTTTGGGCCCGGTTTCCTAAGTGATATCGGGTCTTTTCGTTTGCAATTTGGAAAATTACATTCCCTGGTCGGCCTAAGGTCGGGAAAATCAGTCTATCAGCCCTAAATGACAAGTATATAAACTACATTTTCCTCTTTTATTCGATATGATGGAAAAAGCGTGGAAATTATACTCAAGCATTCAAGCATTCAAGCATTCAAGCATTCCTTCAAGCAATTGATCATTCCAAGTCTCCATTCAAGGCTAAGTGTTGCATTCAAGACAAGGATTCAACCATTGAAGAGGAGATCACATACAACATACAACATACAACATCTAAACCTTCGCACATAAGGATACAAACATCCTTAGAACAAGGTATTAGTACTTGTTTATCATTACAGTCATTTACATTTACAGCACTTGCTCATTTCTTGGTTAATTCCAAAACCGAGGTTTGACCTAAAGGCAAACCCCTAATCCCTAACCCCCCAATCGTCTTCGCTTTTCTGTGTGTAGGTTGCAGGTACGCGGCTGAAATTGAAGATCTGGAATCCTTGTGCCGAGACGAACAGATCCCCCTTCGTTTCGCGGATTTTTCGAAGGACCGTGGCGCCGGGCGCCATCGTCCCGACAACTTTTTCTCAAATTTGCAGGACAGCGCCGTATCGACATTTTACTGCTAATTCCAGGTCCGCAGCTTCATCCTATAACCCGAACTCAGTTTATAAGCGAATCCTTATGACTTTCTATGCATCCTTAGCTTAATTTCCTTAATCAACATTCTTTACAAAAGAGGGTAGCCTTGCTTTCCTAACCCTTGAAATTCATTTAGCATCCAACCTTACATTGTGTGGGATTGGATCTTATGAGTTTCAACCCCTCTTTTGAATGTAAAGTCTTCCCCCTAAGTGAAAACCCATTGAATCCTAGCGAACCTCCCTTCTCTCTCCTCGGAGTTAGAAGAGGGGAGACCAACTAGGGTTCGACCGCGATTTTCCGCTTTACACCCACATACTAATAATCCATTTCCTACATAATCCATGAAAGAAAAACATTCATACAAGCTTAAACAAAATCACGATAATGCAAAGATAAAAATAGACAAGCCACAAGATAACACAAGATATATCATGGGAAAACCCTCATGAGGGAAAAACCCAACCTCCAAAAGCATCCATATTCCATCATATTATTCAACCATAAAGCAACATAGAGTTATAATGAATACCTTCGAACCATCAAGCCCTCCAATGCATTCCCATGTGTCCAAGAAGGAATCCACACATCACATGTCATGCTTTACAAATGCAATCCTCCAAAGGTCTCAATACAATGACAGCCCAAAACCACTAGCCAACATTAACCACTAAACATGTGCTTTCCTTTATAGATGAAAGCTCACACAAAAACAACTAGTGGTAAAGTAAAACCATGTGCTCACAACTACCCTTGACCCCAAATTTAATATTGGGTACTAATTTTTCTCTTTTAAATATCTTTTCTTGATATTAAATCTTACAATATAATATCCCAATGTTACAATTCAACTCATCAAGTGGCCCCAAGAATATTCCAAATGAATCTCTACATGTTACATGTCCATGTGCAACATCACATAATAAATAAAATATTACAATTCTAAACATTATTATGCAAGGTGTACAACACCTATTTTCCCAGCAATAATGAGCCTACAAATCAGAATTCTTTGAATGCATCACTACTAAATCTATAAAATTAATAGAAAGAAGACAAGAAGGACAATCAATATCTCTTCACCATCCAATCCACAGTGGATATTTCAATTTTTCCTTGTATTTCTAGTATGATGAAGTCAAAAGATGTACGAGAAGTTATACAAATTGTGTACCAAGGATCTGACAAATTAATATTGGTAAGGATTAAAACCTTTTGAAAAGATTTTGAAAATATAAGGATACAAGAAGGTGAGTTTGCTCAAGTGTTTATTATTAGGACTCGAGGCATTGTAAATCAGCTTGGAACTCAAGGAGAAACTATCATAGAGGAAAAATTGTAGAAAATATATTGAGATATCTTCCTCCCAAGTTTGATCAACTGGTGATAGTCATTGAAGAAATTAAGTATATAATTCCTTTATAAGTTTTAAATTTCATAGGTTCTTTGTAATCACATGAGGAATGTGTGAAATGTTCTAGAGAGATCTTGGTACAATCTTTTCAATCTATTATAAGATTAAAGATAAGTCTACAACCCCTCATTCTCACACCAATAAATATCAAGGGGATTCTTGTACAAATAGAGGATGTAGTAGAGGAAGAGGAAGAGGAAGTAATAGCTCGGATGAGGAAGAATCTATGTAGATCATAGAAGCATCTACTACAAGTATTGTGATAGACAAGAAAGCTATGAATCTAAATGGAAGAAAGAAGAAACCTTGTTTGAAAAAATTAAGATCCAATTATACTAAAGAGTATGTTGAAGATTCAAAGATCTTCATATTCTTCACATGTAATTTGGAAAAATAAATCCAAAAGTGTGTATGACTCCCAAAAAATGGCTGTCTAAATCATATGAAAGGTAAATCTAATGTTTGTCAAGTTAGATGACAATAATAGAGGTCAAGTAAAATTTAGTGATAAAAAAGGGTTGATGTAATGGGAAAAGGTATCCTTGCAATGAAAACTAAGCAAGGAGATGTTGTTTTTATTAATGACACTTTACATGTGCCAAAATTGCATCATAGTCTTCCAAGCATAGACATCTTGTATAAAAAACTTATAAGGATTATTAAACACGCCCCAAGATTGAGACGGGGATTGAATCAGTCTTGATCAACCACTTTAAAATTTATTTTAGAAATCAATGTTAAATCAACCTAAATCTCATTAGCAGAAATGAAGATAAATAATGAACACCATGCACAAGAGAACATTAGATATAAATGAAATCCAAACAGGGAAAAACCATAGTGAGACTCAACTCATTATATATGAACAAGATTACAATAATGTTTGAAAACACTTAATACCAAGGAATCTCACTACTCCTTGAAGCACTTGTAGATTGAGGTGTACACTACCCCATCGCAAGATACAATGGGAATGCAAGATGAGATTCATTTCTTTAGGGTAAGATACAAAACTTGCAAAGGAGGCTCGCTATCTCTGAGTGAGGTACATGAACATATGAATCAGGATGAATGATCATTTGTTACTACTACCTCCAACAATCTCCAAGCATGAAGCTATCTTTTGAATCATTGTCCCAAGCGACCAACTTCAAAATAATCATCACTCACTTACTCTACTTCAACTTTGTATCAATACCTCTACAAAATAATATGATCATGTAGGCATGAAACATAAATTGATTCACATGTGCATCTACACTTTGAACATAAATTGATTCACATGCATATCTACACTTTGAACATTGATCTAGTTTTATATATATATATATATATATATATATATATATATATATATATATATATATATATATATATATATATATATGTATATATATAGATATGTATATATATATATAGATATGTATATATATATATACATATCTATATATACATATATATATATATCATTATCTTCATCGTAAACCTATATTAGGTCAGGTAGAACATAAGACAAGTGTAACTCCTGTCAAGTCATTTACCAAACATAATTATGGTGAAATTGGTCCAATCCAGAAGGTAGATAATTCCTTAAAGCATAATATCACATGTTTCTAAGATACCTCAAACAATTCACACACCAACACTAACATGCAAATGAACCATGTGGGTAAGTGCACAAAGATGGTGTGCAAAAAAGTGGACACACATCTAAAAAAAATTGGAAAAACAAGCACCACGTTCATGATACTTAAAATTCAAATCACCCCGTACGTGCTAAGATTTGTTGTCCTCGAACCTAAAGGGACAAAATTGCGTGCAAGGTTCCTTTAGAAAAATGATAGTGTACACGGTTCTTTAGGACTTAGAACCTCGTATGCAGTTTTAAGTCCTAAACCACGGCATACGCGGTACCTATCAATAAAATTTTCTTTTGGCCAACTGTGTCTTATTTTTCATGTGGCCACGAGTTGATTATTTGGGTTTTTTTCTCTAAATTGTGCACGGGCTCCCTCTTTTATTACCCAAATGCCATGGATCAAGGTTGGTCTTCTTGATTATTGTTTTTCTTTCACATTTGTTCAATTTTTTTACGTTTTGAATTTAAATTCATTTATTTTGATTAGGTTTTTTTATTTTTTGTTACACAAGCTAGATTCTGAAAATCCACAACAACAACAACAACAAGATGCACCTCCTCAAAACCCAGAACAAAACCCATAGAATACACCTCTAGCTCCTCTTTTTGGTCGTACACCTTATACATAGGAGAAATTGCTTAATCAGTTAGGGAAAAAAATAGCTAAAATAAATAGACTGATTAATAAATTGAAAACATCTGAGCTTGAGCATCTTAAATCCCTCACCACTGGCCTAGAAACATTCTCTAGTGGTGCCACTGCAGTTTCCACTCAAATTAAAAAATGGGGAAACTATAGGGATATGTGTCATCAATATTATGCTAGTGGGTTATCATATGAGGGAGTGAAAAACAAAAACATTAGTAAACAACAAATATGTGCCCTTTTGTTGATCTTAGAGCTGGTGAGTTGTTACCTCTTAATGCAAAGAGGTTTCCCATACATTGGTGTACCAATGTGCAGACGAAGAATCTTTTTTGGCAGAGGTGGTGGATGGTCTTTGATGAACAACCTTGTAATAATTTTGGGGTGCCATTGTATTTTTTGAGGAAAGTATATTGTGAGTTTGTCCTCAATGAGCTGTCTAATTATTTTGAAATGAGAGAGTTTCGCGATAGAGGTGGCAGCTCTGCCCAAGATAGACCTGGAGCTCGTAGGCAAGTAGCCTAGGGGAGTTGTCGCCCCCTAGCACCCAAACCCAAGGTGCATTTGACTTTCCTAGTAGACCTAAAAGATTTGATGGAGCTACAAACTCTTCAGTTGGCCACAACATTGATTGATGCAATCATCTAGCATGGGACACAGTTAGTACGCCCTATTGTACCTGATGATGAGTCGTTAGTTGTTGTAGGTGGCGCTAGTGAGCCCATTCAGCATGTGTGTGCCACTTGCTCAGGGATATGCATAGGGACAGATGACGAGGCCACTGCAGATGGATCAACATCCCATTTGTGAATGATTTGCGGGAGTTGGTGTCAGACTCGCATGACTGAGGATGTGGCACTAACAGATGAGTTGATGGACAGGTTGTTTGGTAGTTAGCCGCAGACACAGGTGTGTTGATTTGAATTCATAGCATTTTATTTAACATTCACTTAAAATTTATAATTGTAAATGAATTTTCATTTATAGATCAATTTAAATTGATACAAATAATATACATTTCAGGATGCAACAGCGGTATCTAATATTCCTCCCGTAGTTACTATAGCGGTAACTTCGATGTTTAAGTTATAAATTTTGTAACATGTTAAAATAGAATAGTACACTTTGAATTAAAAAAAAATACAAGATATACTAACTCTCTTTAATGCTTGATATTTTTTGTTTGTAGGTATTCTCAGGGGACCAAATGTCCTAGATTGATAATTTCATGCTCTCAGTGATCAATTTTGGCCTACAAGGCTATATGGTATCATATTTTGTACACCTTATTTTATGTATTCTTTTGATGGAATATGCAAGTCATTTCATTTTAGATTTGTTAAATTATGTTTAATATTATCTATACTAATATCTCATGTTAATTTTGTTTTTTTAGGGTACCCCCTTCGTGTTTAGGCCTCGTCCTCGGCAAAATAAATCCTTGAGGATGCCAAAACGTGGGAAGAAGGTAATTGAACACAATTTTAGTTGTAGAATTGTTTGAAAAGGTTGAAATTGTCTTAGTTGGGATTTTTAGATTGATTAGTGGTTTTGTTTGTTTTATATGTACATTAGTCATTGAGCTATGTAGATATGTTGAATGCACCTGATACACCCGAGGATCAAGAGAGGGCGAAGGTATGTATCTCTACTTTATTTTCTTGATTTGATGATTATATGCACGTGTACATGTGAAATTGTGATAAATTATAATACTATCATTTTTTCATACAAAAAATATCCATATCTGCTTCATCAATTGTGAGCCCTCCTCTGTGTACTAGAGAAGCATCTTAGGCTCTGGTA